>NC_134403.1:358392915-358692915 GCF_038048845.1 Mixophyes fleayi
TTAATAGCGGACGCTAGCTGTCCGTCATGATAAATATGATTACCTGAGATATAGATAATAGCAATGATTATTTGTATTTTATAGGTTTGGGCCTTTAAAAAAACAAAAAACTAAAAACCCCAGCCTAATGGTTGCTTAGAGAAGTTGTTCACACCTCTCTCACTATAACCTGCCCGCTCCTACGGAGTTACATGGCCAGGGGACGAGAGATAAAACAGCCCACCTGCCCAAAAGGAGATAGCTAACCCCCCCCTTGTGAAGAGATGAACAAGACAGGGGTGTTTTTAGTGATGCTGCTTGAGTGGCCCTTATTTCCCCAACCTTCACCCCACCCACTCGCCTCCTGGAGCCTTGGTGAGCCTTGGGATCATTTCTGTACTGAGCTGGCAATGCACTCTGATGAGTGGTTTTTGCTGTCCCTACTAGACAACTGAAAAGTACTACAGCATGGCCGTGATGTTGGGAGCTAATTTTGTGCCACCGTCACCCAAATATCTATAGCTGCACTCTTTGGTTAATTGGAGGGGGGGCAGGACCAGGGCTGGCTGCTTTGATCATTGAACAGCGGGCAGCACTAGTGAGCGGATGCATCATTTTGCATTGATATCTTTTACCCATCCCCCACTAGGGCTGCCAAAAATCAAGACGAAAGAAAGAAGTATGAAAAATGACGGACTACGACGGATCTAGGCCAAATATTGTATGTTACATTTAATAAAGTAGTTCCCAAGGGCTGGGGGAGTCTTTTGTTCAATTAAACATTTTAAAATTGTGTATGTCTACTTATTTTTACTATTTTGGTATAATGGATGGAGCTGCATGAACAGAAATCACTGATCCCAATAAAAAAAAATGGGCAATAATGCAGATTGTATTGCTGGGGGCCCAGTGGTCCATATGGACAACGGATTCCTTTCTAGCTGGATCATGAAGGTGACTAAAGCTGTAATCAGGTGGCTGTCAATGATTTTTGGCCCCTGGGTTTTACCGTTAGCCTGGGCTAATCACCCCATCTGGAGCACCGACATCTCTATTATTCTGTATGTATTGGAACACACCTCGGAGCAGTAGACAATGGGTAGAAGAATTTGGCTATGATTTCTTTCTCATTTTAAATTTAATTTCTTCAGGTTTTACCGATATTCCATGTTTCCTCAGTGAAAGACAATGGTTTCAAAGGTATAGGTCCTGTTTATTATCATAATTGTACATTCAGCTGTATATTTGGACTTATATCTCTGGATACCCATTGTTAGTCTTTATAGTTTAGTTTCCTAACACGTGATGTGCTTGTGGTAGGTCTGAGTTTCCCAAAACTCCACAGGAGGTTATTGTAAGTGATTACACATGGAGAGGTCTTTAAAATTCCTCTCCATGAGATTACTATGACAAACCAACAGAGAGATGTCACTGCAAATTTAAAGTGACTGCTAAGCAGGATTTACCTCCTTGCTGAGTAAATATGCTGAGTTACGTAAATAGTATTAAAAAGACATTAAGGGTCGTTTAGGAACTAAGAAATCTGTAGACCCACAATCTTTTATATGTGCAGCAATGTTGTCTCATTTCAAGGTTCTCGTCCTTTCACAGTCTTTAAAAACACCATAGACAATATGTGTCTAGTTTCTGGGGTTGGCACACGCTCTGGAAAAGGTCAGTGTGAAACCAATAAATGCATCACATCCAAGCAGTGGTCGATGTGGGACGGTATACAACTGTGTGACATACTGGACTTCTTACTGCTCAGTGTAACTGACCACTTGGTGATCATTTGTCACAATCTAATGTTTCCAATGCAGAAGCCATAGTGGGAGAGCTATTTACATTGGCTTCAGTTCATTCTGGTCTACAGAAAAATGGCTGCCATTTAATTAGTAATAAAGACGCACTGGAAGACAGGATTTAATTCACCTGAAACTAATGTCCTGACAAAACTTTATTTAGGAACTTTGCCTCAGCTGAATGAACATACAAGGTGTTCTACTATTTATTTATTTTGCTCAATACCACTCTCAGCATCTATCTCAGGACGCAGGCAGGTCTATGAGTCTGCCTGTGTCTGTGTGACGTATGTATTTGTGTGTGTCAGTCTGTGTGTTCTGTGTATGTAAATATATATCCAAAAGGTCAGACACAAGCAAAGATAAGTAAGGTATAATTCGGATAAAACAGAAACACAGTTCAGAGCTGTATCCATTGTCTATTGCAGGGTTTCCCAAACACAGTTCTCAGGGCTCCCCAACAGTGCCGGTTTTCCGGATCACATGTGACATATTTAGGACCACCTGTGGATCTGTTACAATGTGTCAGTCAGTGACTCAGTAATGAACACATCTGTGCTCCAGCAAGGAGATATGGAAAACCTGCACTGTTAGGGAGCCCTGAGGACTGGGTTTGGGAAACCCTGGTCTATTGTGATCAGAAATAGATGAATACATAGATATATATTGTCTTATATAAGTCTTTTGTTGCTTTCTCACAGAGCCCGAGTTCTTAGTCACCAATCACAGAGTTAGTAGTTAGTATTTTAACTCTGTGATCTGTGACTAAGAACAATGTGAGAAGGCAGCATATGACTTTTCACAAGATACATTACATATCTATGGTATAATTGGTATTTTTAAGGTGCAGAAACTGTATTTTGGCAAAAACCAAGTGTAGGGGTTAATGACAAGTCACCAGCCATAGTCTTAAGTTGGGGTCAAACGGGAATTTTATTGTGAGGATAATGGATATACAGCAATACAGGTGAACAGCAAACCAAAGCAATGTAGAAAGTTCAGCAATCCTTCACTCGCCCCAGAACCAGTCACGCCTAGACTAAATTTCAGTCCTTATATAGGCTTATATAGGCTCAAACTCCTTCCCTCTGAGGAATGGGTGGGACTTCCTCCTGACTCCCAGGAGGTTAACCCTTTCAGCAGATTTGGCAGTTTTGCATCCTGCCACAAGGAGGTTGATTCCGTGCTATATATCTATGTGTTCATCTATATGTGGTCACAACAGAGAGTGGATACAACATTTTGCACTGAATTGTGTTTCTGTTTAATCCTAATTGCGACTTAATTTTGCAAGCACCTAACCTTTATATACTTACTTGAATTTTGTTTTGTGTTGAGGCACTCCCCAATACATAGGCTAGTTGGCAGCCTATCAGGCTATTTATATTTCTCCTTAGACAGGGCTCTGACCCCTATTGATACCGTAAGCGAATTGTTCTTTAACAATCCTTATTACATTAGAGTTCCTATATCCTAGATGTTGGTACCGGTGGTAGTCAGCATATCATCATCATCACCATTTATTTATATAGCGCCACTAATGCCGCAGCGCTGTACAGAGAACTCACTCACATCAGTCCCTGCCCCATTGGAGCTTACAGTCTAATTTCCCTAACACAAACACAAAGACAGACAGACTAGGGTCAATTTGTTAGCAGCCAATTAACCTACCAGTATGTATTTGATGTGTGGGAGGAAACCGGAGCACCCGGAGGAAACCCACGCAAAAACGGGGAGAGCATACAAATTCCTCACAGATAAGACCATGGTTGGGAATTGAACTCATGACCCCAGTGCTGTGAGGCAGAAGTACTAACCACTACGCCACCGTGCTGCCCATATGTTGACTACCCCGACAAGACTTACCCCGACATCAGGATTCCGAAGGGCTGCTTCCCAACCTTCACCGATGGCGACTCCTCTTCACACTTCAGCCAATGACGATGAAGTAAGAAGGCGGCTGCACTTGATGACGTCATTGACCATGCCGACGCGATTATCGCTGTTGTTAAGGGGGTCATGTAAGTATGCAGCCATGTACAATGTAGTGGGGGATGTTGTACATTCACTAGAGCAGGCCTGGTGTTGGGAAACTAGAGGTCCCAGGATACTCTGCCAGCTATCGACTGGCTATCCGGCTGTCGAAGCATCCTGGAACTTGTAGTTTCACTAACACAATAGCTGGCGCACTTTGGCCAGGCCGGCACTGGGGCGTTCACTTCGGAAGGACACGAAGAGCATTTTTTTGCACCCCACAAAAGGACTTGATTACTGCTAGGAGATGTAGGTGCATTGTGACTCCTCAGATTTTGTGATCCACAAATCACCCTTAAACTATTCATATGACTAGCCCAAATATTTATTTAAAATTTACATAGATCGATGTGTGAACCTCTGGTTGAGTTTTTCACACACTTGTCATGATTCATTCAAAGTGTCCACAAACCAAAGATGTGATGCAGTAACGGCTAGAGGGGAAACACATCTAACAGAACTCAGCACTCCAGGGGGGCATTATTCATATTATTCACCGATGAAGCTCTGCCAAATGTACACTTTACATATCGAAAGATTACAGATATTATTAGGTCACTGTTATTTTGCACATGTGTTCTGCCAAAGAAGTAAGATGAAGTTAGATAGAGTTTTCATACATGGGTGTAGCATTAAAAAATGACATTTCAGGGAAAAGTCTTATTTATAGTAATAATTGAATACAATATTTCAAAATATTTACAGGTGAAAATCCATCCGAGTTTGTTTTCCAAATACCAATTGATAATTTGATTATTAGGAAATCATAATTAGTTTGACCCCTTTAAAGCTCTGCTCCCTCACCTAGCAGTAAATAGGATTGGTGGCAGCTTGGTGACTTTAGTGCCTCACAGCGCTGGGGTCATGAGTTTGATTCCTGAATAGGGCCACTGAGGAGGTTGCATGATCTAACCATGTTTGCGTGGGTTTCCCTCTGGGTGCTCCGGTTTCCTCCCAAACTCCAAGAACATACTGGTAGGTTAATTTAAACTGTAAGCTCCAATGAGTCAGGGTTTGATGTGAATGACACATATTGACTGTACAGCGCTGCGGAATTGGTGGCGCTATAAATAAATTGCGATGATGGCGATGGTCTCCCACTATACCCTGGAATCAGCTCTTTACCTGAAGCCAGGTGCGAGATCATACAGTATATGTAAAAGAGCAGGAGAGCACAATCTGTCAAATGCTATTCCATATAGTGCTTCTATTAAACTTGTTGTCACACCAGAAAACAATTTTGCAGTTAGTTAGTTTGTCCACACACAGCTCCAATGAGATAGGACAATGGGAAACAACTACAGCAGCAGCAGATTCTTTGCAAAGACCTCATCTACTCACTTAGCTGGCCATTGGGCAGCATACCCCCTATAAGGTGGTCCGAAAACCTTTAGAAGCTGCTGTAAATAATTGTATGCAGTGGTTGGAGAATGTTGGTGTCAGCCAAATACAGATACAGTTAAAAGGTTTCATGAATGCTACCCATACTCCGATGCCCTCTTTAATTGCTTGAACAATTTGACAAAGTCATGCTGCCTCTTGACAACTGATGAAAAAAATTTACCCATTGGTGTCACCCTGCAGGTAAAATTGAACAGAATCAGCAGACACTGCTCTTGTGCAATTATAAATTTCTTATCTACCGTAAAATTGATAAACTGCTCATTCACGTTGGTCACTTTATCCCATTGTACCTTCTCCAATCCTTCGACCTCGGCTTCGTTCCCCCACTTTTCTACATTCTCCAATCCCTTGACTTTGGCTTCATCAGTCGCTATTCTACTTTCTACAATACTTTGACTTCACCTTGTACAACACTTCCAGTCCTCTCAGGACTTAGAGGCTTGGTCGGTCGTAATGTGATAGCTACCCCAACAAAGTGTTTTTTTCCCGGGAGCTGCCAGCACTGTGACAATCAGCAGCTATGTGTGAAGAAATAAGGGGTTAATTTCACTCCAACATTAGGGATGGACATTTCTCATTAGTATGGACTCTGACCATCCCCAGTTATCTTTTATACCCATGCATTTATTATGTATGTTTGTCACTCACCGGACTGTGAGTGCTTCTTCCCGGACATTTAGGAACCGTGGCCGTCCTCCATCCTGAGGGACTGCGCATGCGCAGCCCTTTCTAAACCTTCAGTGTATGTTCCTTTAACTTAATTGGCAGATCAGGCAACCTCCCTATATTAAGCACCTGTGGTCAACACCACGTGGCCTGATCTTGGAGTCTCATTCCCCATGAGTCTCTGAAGGTGTTCCTGTGTTTCCTCGTTTATTCAGCCCAGCTGATCCCTGTGGTTTCCAAACCACTTCTACCTTTGTGGTTTCCAAACCACTTCTACTACTGTGGTTCCCATACCACTTCTACCATCTACTGTATCATCGTGACTGTGAGCTGATTCCTATCCGCTGCCTCCGTGCACTACAGTCTTCTAACCACTTCAACTCTACCATGTATTATTGGGACTGTTAGCTGATGCCTATCTGCTGCCTCCGTGCACTACAGTCTTTCATTCACTTCCACTCACCTGTTCATGATTGTGACTGCCAGCTGATTCCTATCCGCTGCCTCCATGCACTACAGTCTTCAACCTGCAACTCGTCTGTGTTTCATCATCGTGACTGTTAGCTGATTCCTATCCGCTGCCTCCGTGCACTACAGTCTTCAACCTGCAACTCGTCTGTGTTTCATCATCGTGACTGCTAGCTGATTCCTATCCGCTGCCTCCGTGCACTACAGTCTTCAACCTGCAACTCGTCTGTGTTTCATCATCGTGACTGTTAGCTGATTCCTATCCGCTGCCTCCGTGCACTACAGTCTTCAACCTGCAACCCGTCTGTGTTTCATCGTGACTGTTTGGCTGATTCCTATCCGCTGCCTCTGTGCGCTTCAGTCTTCAGTCCTTGTCAACTCTCCCGTGTTTCCTTGAGTCTGCTGCCACTATTGCTACCCGCTATTCTCCGTGATCAACAGTTCCAGTTCAACTCTGCTCTCCCGTGTCCCATCGTTACTGCACCTGCTGGTTGCTATTGGCTACCTCCGTGTTCCCGCAGAGACCCGCTGCTGTTACTCCTCAGCGCTACTCATCCATCTACTGCTGATCCGCTCTCCACGCCTTCCTGTGTTCCCTGCTGGTCTACCTACCTGTGCGCTGCACCTGCTAGACCACCGCTTCACCCATCCAGGGACTTTGCATCCTGCCGGCCTCCTGCCGTTCAGGTATCTCTGCACTCCTGTCTGACTGCCTTCTCCTGAACCACGGTATGCATACTTCCCATTGACTGTGCTGTGTATTGCATACCTTGCTGGACTGTGTTGGTTCTCCTCTGGAGTGTGCTATCCGCTGAGTCTATTGCCATCATTGACTGTGTTATCTCGTGCTGGATTCCTTCTAGAGACTTTCTATATTGGCAGTGTTGTTCAGTCATATATACATTTATATTGTGCATATTACTGTGGATCAAAGTCAAGGTGCCCGTGTATATCTTGTGTTGCAGTCTCTCCCCGTGCACCTCCTCACATATATATTCAGTGGTACAACTTGCTAGTGGCAGACCACTGACCCCTGTTTCCAGTTTCACCTGTTCCAGTATCCTCTCACATAGCAGTGGTACAACTTGCTAACGCAGACCACTGACTCCCCGGATACCTCCACTTGGATTCCATTCCTTCACTCAGACAGCGGTACAACTTGCTATCCGCAGACCGCTGACTCTCTTCACCTCCTCGTTTCTGTTGGACATTCCTCCTCACTATAGCAGTGGTACAACTTGCTACCGCAGACCACTGACTCCTTCACGTGTCCTTTGTCCATACAGTTCCTCGTGTATTACTACCTCCATATTGCCAGTGCTGCTAGTCATAGACTTTCCTGAGCATCTCATCTTCTGCTATTTCCTGTTCCGTGATCACCCTGCTACCAGAGTACCATATTACCACCTATACTGCTCTGGTAAGCCTATCACCTGGTGATCCCTGGGTAAAGACTCCTAGTGCCCGTGACAGTAAGATCAGGCCATGACAGACCCAGATACGGAACCTACCGCTAAAGAGATGCTGCAGCATCTGGTCAGCCGTGTGGAGCAACAGGATGCTCGCCAACAGCTGTTACTTCAATGTTACCAATCGTTAACCTCCCAAGGAACATCTGGACAGACTGTTACAGCTAATATTGAAGCTCCTGTGCTTTCCTCCGTTTCCCCAGTGCCATCCCAGGTGTCTACAGTTCCTACGCTTCACCTGCCTACTCCGTCAAAATACGACGGGGACCCCAAAACTTGTAGAGGTTTCCTTAACCAATGTTCAGTTCATTTTGAACTCCAACCTCAAAATTTTTCTACCCATCGTTCCAGAGTGGCCTATCTTATCTCATTGTTTTCTGGACAAGCCCTGGCTTGGGCCTCCCCTCTGTGGGAAAGAAACGATCCAATTCTACAAGATAGTGCCAAATTCATTTCCACGTTCCGAAGTGTGTTCGATGAACCAGGTCGTGTGACCTCCGCTGCTTCCAGCATCCTTCGTTTGCGACAAGGCTCCCATACAGTAGGACAGTATGTCATTCAATTTAGGATCTTAGCCTCTGAACTTCAGTGGAACACTGAAGCATTAGTTGCCGCCTTCTGGCAGGGGCTCTCCGATAAAATTAAAGATGCACTGACTACCCAAGAGCTTCCTTCGTCACTAGAAGATTTGATCTCTCTTTGCCATCGTGTAGATATGAGATTTCGTGAAAGAGAGTCTGAGAAAACAACGGCTGTCAAAGCACCTCTTCGTTTAAACCCTCAATTTCGTCCAGCTCCATCCTCTGTGATTCCCATGGAGATAGGACGTTCCAAATTATCTTCAGAGGAGAGGAAACGAAGAGTAAAGAATAGACTCTGTATCTATTGTGCTGATTCCACGCATATGCTCAGCTCTTGCCCTAAGAGATCGGGAAATGCCAGGCCCTAACTAGTTCTGGAGAGGTGAAGTTAGGGTCCCTGGAGTCCTCTCCATTGTCTATGAAATCTAAAGTCTGCGCTTTTGATGTTACGATTTCCTTTGCTACCAAATCCTTTGAGTCACAGGCATTGATTGATTCCGGAGCAGCAGGAAATTTCATTTCTAAATCACTAGTGAATCAATGGTCCCTACCAGTGATCACTTTAAAAACACCCATTACTGTGACGGCTATAGATGGATCACGCCTCATCAATGGTCTCATCACCCAGAGTACGTCTCCAGTAACCCTTCAGATTGGTGTACTACACCATGAAGAAATTTCGTTTTTAATTCTTCCAGTTACGACAAGTCCGATTGTCTTAGGCCTTCCATGGCTTCAGTGTCACTCTCCCCAGATTGACTGGCGCACCCCCCAAGTTACGTCTTGGGGGTCTGAATGTCACCATCGTTGTCTTTCTCAAGTTATTCCTCTTAAAGTACAGCAATCTTCCATCTCATCTTCCTCCCCGGGACTCCCTCCTCAGTATGCTTCATTTGCCGATGTGTTTGATAAAGCTCAGTCTGAACGTCTTCCTCCTCATCGTTCTTGGGATTGTCCGATCGACCTTCTACCTGGCAAGACTCCTCCCAGGGGTCGGGTCTATCCTCTCTCGTTACCTGAAACTCAAGCCACATCTGAGTACATACAGGAGAATCTCCAGCGTGGGTTCATTCGACCTTCCACCTCTCCCGCTGGAGCTGGGTTCTTCTTCGTCAAAAAGAAGGATGGATCATTACGCCCTTGTATAGATTTTCGTGGACTCAACGCCATTACTATCAAGAATCGGTATCCCATTCCGCTGATCACTGAGCTATTTGATCGCATCAAGGGAGCTCGGATATTTACTAAGTTGGATCTTCGTGGTGCCTACAATTTAATTAGAATCCGTTCCGGTGACGAATGGAAGACCGCGTTCAACACCAGAGATGGGCATTACGAATATTTAGTAATGCCCTTCGGGCTGTGTAATGCCCCCGCTGTTTTCCAGGGTTTCATCAATGAGATCTTTCGGGACTTATTATATGTATGTGTCGTTGTCTACCTGGACGACATATTGATCTTCTCACAGGACCTGCCTTCTCATCACCAACATGTGGCAGAGGTCCTCTCCAGACTACGGAAAAACTCATTGTTCTGTAAATTGGAAAAATGTTCATTCGAGTTACCCCAGATTCCATTCTTGGGGTATATAGTTTCCGGAGTTGGCCTGAAGATGGATCCAGACAAAGTAAATGCTGTACTACATTGGCCTCAGCCAACTACTCTTCGTGCCATCCAGCGTTTTTTAGGTTTTGCCAATTACTATAGACGCTTCATTCAAGACTTTTCATCCATTGCATCTCCTATTGTGGCCCTAACTCGGAAAGGGGCTAATACTAAGCAATGGTCATCTGAGGCTCTCCAAGCCTTTCAAATTCTCAAAGAGTCCTTCTCGTCTGCTCCCATTCTTCGACAGCCTGATGTGAAACTCCCCTTCTTCCTAGAAGTAGATGCCTCTAATGTGGGCTTAGGAGCTATTCTCTCCCAACGCTCGGAGCAACAAAAATTACATCCTTGTGCCTTCTACTCTCGGGGTCTTCTGCCCGCAGAGAAAAATTATACTATCGGGGACAAGGAGTTGCTGGCCATCAAAGCTGCATTAGAGGAATGGAGATACTTGTTGGAAGGAGCTCGCCATCCGGTGACGATCTTCACGGATCATAAGAACTTGTCATATTTGCAATCTGCCCAATGCTTGAACCCTCGTCAAGCAAGATGGTCTCTTTTCTTTTCCCGTTTTGAATTAATTATAACCTTCAAACCAGCCGCTAAGAACAAGAAAGCTGACGCTCTATCTCGAGCTTTTGTGACGTCCTCTGATGTAGAAGAGGTTCCCAACCATGCTATTCTAGACCCCAAATGTATTTCTCTGGCTGCTTCATCCACCAAAATGCTACCATTTGGGAAGACCCTTGTGCCTCCTACTCTGAGGAGGAAAATCCTTTCGTGGTTCCATGCCTCTCGTTTTTCTGGACACGCCGGTGAACACAAGACCTTTGAGATTCTCTCTCGAAGTTACTGGTGGCCTTCAATGAGGAGAGACGTCAAAGAGTTTATTGCTTCCTGTGATTTATGTTCTCAATTCAAATCCTCCCGCAGAACTCCAGCAGGGTTGCTGCGACCGCTACCCATTCCGTCCAAGCCTTGGACTCATATTAGTATGGATTTCGTTACTGATTTGCCACCAAGTAAGAATCACAATACTATTTGGGTAGTGGTAGACAGATTTTCGAAGATGGCTCATTTCGTCCCTCTGTCCGGTTTACCTTCCTCGCCTACTCTGGCTGAACATTTCATTAAAGAAATCTTTCGCATCCATGGATGTCCGTCTGAGATTGTGTCAGATAGAGGAGTACAATATGTTTCCAGATTCTGGCGGGCCCTTTGCAAAACCTTGGGCATACGATTAGCACTCTCATCTTCTTACCATCCGCAATCTAACGGACAAACGGAACGAGTCAATCAAGATCTTGAGACTTTTATTAGGATGTTCTCTTCAGCCAACCAAGACAACTGGGTAGAATTGCTCCCTTGGGCTGAATTCGCCCATAACAACATGTACCATGAGTCATCATCCAAAACTCCATTCTTTGTGGTCTACGGTCACCATCCGTCTTTTCCGGAATTTCCTGCCCTCCCGCCCACCCAAGTTCCTGCTGTGGAGACTGCTTGTCTGACCTTCAAAAATATCTGGTCTCAGGTCAAAACCTGTTTAAAGAAGACATCTAACAAATATAAGTCTTTCGCAGATAAGAAGAGGCGGGCTATTCCACCACTAAAAATTGGAGATCGTGTCTGGTTATCTACCAAAAATATTCGTTTGAAGGTTCCATCTATGAAATTCGCCCCTCGTTTTATTGGTCCATATAGGATCATTCAAGTTATCAATCCAGTATGTGTTAAACTTCTTCTTCCTAAGAATCTTCGGATTTCCAATGCCTTCCATGTGTCCTTGCTCAAACCTCTCATTATCAACCGTTTCTCGGCTCCTCCCTCAGCACCGCAGCCAGTTCAAGTTCATCAGGAGGAGGATTTCGAGATTACTGAGGTATTGGATGCAAAAATTTCGCGAGGAGTCCTCCGTTTCCTCGTTCATTGGAAGGGCTTTGGTCCTGAAGAGCGTTCATGGATCAAAGCTGAAGATCTTAATGCTCCTGCCCTTCTGAAGAAGTTTTATTCCAAAAATCCGGACAAGCCCGGTTCCAGGCGTTCTGTGCCCACCTTTAAAAGGGGGGGTACTGTCACTCACCGGACTGTGAGTGCTTCTTCCCGGACATTTAGGAACCGTGGCCGTCCTCCATCCTGAGGGACTGCGCATGCGCAGCCCTTTCTAAACCTTCAGTGTATGTTCCTTTAACTTAATTGGCAGATCAGGCAACCTCCCTATATTAAGCACCTGTGGTCAACACCACGTGGCCTGATCTTGGAGTCTCATTCCCCATGAGTCTCTGAAGGTGTTCCTGTATTTCCTCGTTTGTTCAGCCCAGCTGATCCCTGTGGTTTCCAAACCACTTCTACCTTTGTGGTTTCCAAACCACTTCTACTACTGTGGTTCCCATACCACTTCTACCATCTACTGTATCATCGTGACTGTGAGCTGATTCCTATCCGCTGCCTCCGTGCACTACAGTCTTCTAACCACTTCAACTCTACCATGTATTATTGGGACTGTTAGCTGATGCCTATCCGCTGCCTCCGTGCACTACAGTCTTTCATTCACTTCCACTCACCTGTTCATGATTGTGACTGCCAGCTGATTCCTATCCGCTGCCTCCGTGCACTACAGTCTTCAACCTGCAACTCGTCTGTGTTTCATCATCGTGACTGTTAGCTGATTCCTATCCGCTGCCTCCGTGCACTACAGTCTTCAACCTGCAACTCGTCTGTGTTTCATCATCGTGACTGCTAGCTGATTCCTATCCGCTGCCTCCGTGCACTACAGTCTTCAACCTGCAACTCGTCTGTGTTTCATCATCGTGACTGTTAGCTGATTCCTATCCGCTGCCTCCGTGCACTACAGTCTTCAACCTGCAACCCGTCTGTGTTTCATCGTGACTGTTTGGCTGATTCCTATCCGCTGCCTCTGTGCGCTTCAGTCTTCAGTCCTTGTCAACTCTCCCGTGTTTCCTTGAGTCTGCTGCCACTATTGCTACCCGCTATTCTCCGTGATCAACAGTTCCAGTTCAACTCTGCTCTCCCGTGTCCCATCGTTACTGCACCTGCTGGTTGCTATTGGCTACCTCCGTGTTCCCGCAGAGACCCGCTGCTGTTACTCCTCAGCGCTACTCATCCATCTACTGCTGATCCGCTCTCCACGCCTTCCTGTGTTCCCTGCTGGTCTACCTACCTGTGCGCTGCACCTGCTAGACCACCGCTTCACCCATCCAGGGACTTTGCATCCTGCCGGCCTCCTGCCGTTCAGGTATCTCTGCACTCATGTCTGACTGCCTTCTCCTGAACCACGGTATGCATACTTCCCATTGACTGTGCTGTGTATTGCATACCTTGCTGGACTGTGTTGGTTCTCCTCTGGAGTGTGCTATCCGCTGAGTCTATTGCCATCATTGACTGTGTTATCTCGTGCTGGATTCCTTCTAGAGACTTTCTATATTGGCAGTGTTGTTCAGTCATATATACATTTATATTGTGCATATTACTGTGGATCAAAGTCAAGGTGCCCGTGTATATCTTGTGTTGCAGTCTCTCCCCGTGCACCTCCTCACATATATATTCAGTGGTACAACTTGCTAGTGGCAGACCACTGACCCCTGTTTCCAGTTTCACCTGTTCCAGTATCCTCTCACATAGCAGTGGTACAACTTGCTAACGCAGACCACTGACTCCCCGGATACCTCCACTTGGATTCCATTCCTTCACTCAGACAGCGGTACAACTTGCTATCCGCAGACCGCTGACTCTCTTCACCTCCTCGTTTCTGTTGGACATTCCTCCTCACTATAGCAGTGGTACAACTTGCTACCGCAGACCACTGACTCCTTCACGTGTCCTTTGTCCATACAGTTCCTCGTGTATTACTACCTCCATATTGCCAGTGCTGCTAGTCATAGACTTTCCTGAGCATCTCATCTTCTGCTATTTCCTGTTCCGTGATCACCCTGCTACCAGAGTACCATATTACCACCTATACTGCTCTGGTAAGCCTATCACCTGGTGATCCCTGGGTAAAGACTCCTAGTGCCCGTGACAATGTTTTAACCATGGTTTATATTATGGTTGCATACATTGTATTGTTAACTATAATTAATCTTTGCACTAGTACCAGGTATGCAAAAGAGTGATAGTCTGCCAACAGCATATTGTGTAACACCAAAAACAGGAAATCATATGTAAATTAGCAGCATTTCTCCTGTTCCCTGAACCTCGGGGAAGGTATCACCTTGACAACTGCAGTCTTTACTGGCAGTTGAGTCTCCTGTGTGTCTGTTTTAGAGTCTCAGTTATATGTTAACTACTGGTTACCATATATAGTGTTTTATATGCTGATTGATAGGTTGACTCAGTCTACCCCCTCTCCCAGCTTGGCTATCCTGTTCAAACATCTAGGATAGATGCAGTATTTCAAGTGCTTATTTGAATTGATGGCAGGGATGAAAGCTTTTTTGGGCTCTGTAGAAATAGCACATGTTGCTGTGATCAGCATGCTCCATCATATACTCTGGGTGTTCGTGAGCTGGATGGCAGGACTGTTGAGGGGTTATGACTCCTTTGGGTCTAGCTGAAGAATGGGAGCACTACTGAAGGACAGCGAGAATCTGCAAGTATTCTATCTTCATCTGGCTTTAATGTGGATTGGGTGGATGTGTTTGAGCGTAAAAAGTGGGAGGGCTTTAACGCAGGACATCAGTATCTGGAGCCTTTTTGGCCTAGGATTAAACCTGGAGCGGATACTTCAAGGTTGCCCACTGAGAGAGCCATATATTATTGCCTCTGTATTCCTTTTTGTGATTTATGTCCCATTTGTTGTAGTGTTATTTTTTAGCCCATTCAGCTAAGTGCTATAATCACTGTTGATGTGCTTTACCTTACACCTTAAGTATTAGGCAGATGTACCGTCTACTGATATGAACTCTTAGGGGTACACTATGAAAATTGGGATATGTGGAGGGGTTTGGGGCCCTGGTAAACCAGAAGCCTGTAGCCAAATCATGCTGTTAGGTAGGTCATTTGCATACCCGCCACCATATTTGTGCCGTGTCCTGATTTAGGGTATTTTAAAGTGGGATTAGGCCCCTAGTCATGGCGGTGTGGGGTAATGTGGCTCATAACAAGTGCTGAGCCAGGCAGAAGTGACTTTCCACATTACCTCCTTCTCTCCTGCACCACCGGTGGGTGCTGCCATAAATCTCCTCTCCTCCATCGACTTATCGCATTTGTCTCTGAGTCATGACAACCTTTGCGGATTGAGTTGGTCATCACGGCGGTGACTTGATTCTGAATCTGTGAGGGTAATATAGAAGTAAGAACCTTAAACTACTCCATTCCCTTCCATGTCCTTTCTGAAAGAAAACATTTTTGGTTAGCGATGCTAAAAACAGGTGTCATGTGAAGTGAAGAAAATAACAAAGTGATGGCAGGTATAAAAGAGAGGCGATCAAACAGTGCAGACTTTCCCTGCTAAACTTAGTATTCAGGGAAAATGCAACCCTGACAAAGTGATCCGCAAATTAGAGACTTGCTATATCTAAAAATGAAAAATGCTATTTCTCTTTATTGCAAAGTATTTAGAACAGGAGAGTTGTTGCCTACAATAAAACACTCGCGTGAGCGTCTTGAAAATGTAAACTGGAAAAAATTTCCAACCTGCTTCTGTCATTAATTTTCTGGATTGTTTCCTGCTGCAATGTTCACCAATTATTATTATTGTTACTAAGTTTTATTTATAGGGGCCCCATGAGTTCTGCAGAGCCGTACAGAGGGAAAATAACAAGACAGTACATGGTAAAACAGTACAATACAGTAAACAAATAACACTACAACTCTCAACTAACAGGTTTAGAGCCACAGAAAAGGTGCAAAGACAATGGAGAAGTCAATGTGCAGAGAGCCCGAGGAGGAGGTGCACAGTGTACTGGTGAGCAACAGTTATAGGTAATAAGAACTTGGAGGGAAGAGAGCCCTGCTCACCAGAGCTTACAATCTAAAGGGAAAGGGGCAGACAAATGGTTAACTCATGGGGTGAGCCGATGCAAAGGGATCTGAGGGCAAGAAGTAAGAGTGGGAGAGATGGAGGATGAAAGTGGGTCAGGTATACTACAAGATGAAATTACTAATTACTCTTCATTAGTTTTCTGGTTTGCTTTCCAGCCAAGCTCATATGTGAAAATGAAATATTTATTTGTATTACTCTGTAGCACAACTAAGAGTTGCTCCACTGTGTACTGAATACAGTTGTATCCGTCACATGCAAGCCTACGGTGCGATAGGTGGGATAGCTACCTCACACTCTCCTCTCATTATTAACAATATTTGAGTCCACCAGATATGATATTTTGGATTTGTCAATTTTTCTAAGACCATGGCCAAGAACATGTGATTAAAGTATGAGCAACAGCGAAAACTTATGGGGAGTTAAGTTTGAGGCACAATGTCTCTTAACATATCAGAAAAGGTTCTATTTGCACACTTAATAGCTGTTTCAAATATTTGGCTTTCATTAATAATTATATAATATAAAACAGAATGGCAATTAATGCTGTATTTAATAATTCGATCCATGGTGGAATCTAACTGAAATGTTCATGTTATTTGAATTAAAATAGGAAAGTGCTTCCAGTTAGTTATTCCCCACCTCTTCAGTAGGATCAGTTACCAGTAAAAGATAGAGTAAACAGAGGTTGAACTTAATGGACATTAAGACAGATGCTTTGGCGCCCACGTTGACATTACCAAGAAATGAAATCCAAAATGCGGTCATTGGATGAAAATGTTTCATTTATTCCAACTCTCCACCATCTGCAACATCTACATTATCTTACCAGATGGAAATATTATATGTTTTGATAATGTATACCAAACACACAATAGAGAAAATGTGCCCTTCCCTATAATATATGGTGAGATCATGAGAATGTCCTACACAAAGTCTTCAGAAGTTCCTGGAATAGGATCGAACGGTCATGATTCAGATCTTTCACATGAAACGACAAGGGTGGAGGCTATGTAGAAATATATTTAACTGAGATCATTCCCCAGAGGACATGTGTCCTCTGTATCACACTTAATACACACAGAATCTATTTTTAAACTCAAGATTATGTTGGCTTCCAAAAATGTTCTGCTTGGAGCACCAAACACAGAAGAACCATAGAAGAGCCCATATGCAAACTTTATAAAGTACCAATTTGTAAAGTACATATATAACAGAAAATTCTAGTTAATGACCAGGGATAAATGTCAAAATATTTTGTAGTATATATTATGTATATTTTATTTTCAACAAAATGTTTGCGCTTTTTGCAAGGTAAATATGATTTGTTAGCTAGAATTCTCAGAGACATGCTGAAGACATCAGTTTGAATTCCAGTGACATGCTGAATACCTCAGTTTGAGCCCCAGTGACATCCTGAAAGTCAAGGTTTGAATCTCAGTAACGTTTTGAAGACCTTAGTTTGAACCCCAGTTAGATGATGGAGTCCTAAGTTTGAATTCCATTGTCATGGTGAAGACCCCAGTGTGAACCACACTGACATGCTGAAGACCCCAGTGTGAACACCACAGACATGCTCATAGGCAAACCGACGGGGGGTTTCCTTGTGCCTGAAAACTAGAGATGGGCGGGTCCGGTTCTCCGAGAACCGAACCCACCCGAACTTTGGGTATCCGAGTACCGAGCTGAGCAGCTCGGTACTCTCCCGCCCATTCCGAATCCAAATCGAGGCCGAACGTCATTGTGACGTCGTCGGATCTCGGGACTCGGTTCTCGCGATACTTCAACTTTATAAATACACGCCTCCACAGCAATCCATCGCCATTTGACAGAGGGAGAAAGCAGGGTGTAGTCATAGGCTAATTAGAGCAGGGACAGAGAATACCATATTGTTCTTGCAATTGCTCTAACCAAAATCGCTAGTGCAGAGAGGAGGATAGAGGTTTATTATTTTTTCTTCATATTTGGCACTCCCCAGCGCTTTTGGGGTGTCCCCCATAATTGTGCATTAATATTTCTGGCTGTCAAAAGTCATATCTGTCAGCAGTATCTACTCAATAATTTGTAGCACACCTCAGTGTTTTTGGGGTGTCCCCCATAATTGTGCATTAATATTTCTGGCTGTCAAAAGTCATATCTGTCAGCAGTATCTACTCAATAATTTTTAGCACTCCTCAGTGTTTTTGGGGTGTCCTCCCTAATTGTGCATTAATATTTCTGGCTGTCAAAAGTCATATCTGTCAGCAGTATCTACTCAATAATTTTTAGCACTCCTCAGTGTTTTTGGGGTGTCCTCCCTAATTGTGCATTAATATTTCTGGCTGTCAAAAGTCATATCTGTCAGCAGTATCTACTCAATAATTTGTAGCACACCTCAGTGTTTTTGGGGTGTCCCCCATAATTGTGCATTAATATTTCTGGCTGTCAAAAGTCATATCTGTCAGCAGTATCTACTCAATAATTTTTAGCACTCCTCAGTGTTTTTGGGGTGTCCTCCCTAATTGTGCATTAATATTTCTGGCTGTCAAAAGTCATATCTGTCAGCAGTATCTACTCAATAATTTGTAGCACACCTCAGTGTTTTTGGGGTGTCCCCCATAATTGTGCATTAATATTTCTGGCTGTCAAAAGTCATATCTGTCAGCAGTATCTACTCAATAATTTTTAGCACTCCTCAGTGTTTTTGGGGTGTCCTCCCTAATTGTGCATTAATATTTCTGGCTGTCAAAAGTCATATCTGTCAGCAGTATCTACTCAATAATTTTTAGCACTCCTCAGTGTTTTTGGGGTGTCCTCCCTAATTGTGCATTAATATTTCTGGCTGTCAAAAGTCATATCTGTCAGCAGTATCTACTCAATAATTTTTAGCACTCCTCAGTGTTTTTGGGGTGTCCTCCCTAATTGTGCATTAATATTTCTGGCTGTCAAAAGTCATATCTGTCAGCAGTATCTACTCAATAATTTGTAGCACACCTCAGTGTTTTTGGGGTGTCCCCCATAATTGTGCATTAATATTTCTGGCTGTCAAAAGTCATATCTGTCAGCAGTATCTACTCAATAATTTTTAGCACTCCTCAGTGTTTTTGGGGTGTCCTCCCTAATTGTGCATTAATATTTCTGGCTGTCAAAAGTCATATCTGTCAGCAGTATCTACTCAATAATTTTTAGCACTCCTCAGTGTTTTTGGGGTGTCCTCCCTAATTGTGCATTAATATTTCTGGCTGTCAAAAGTCATATCTGTCAGCAGTATCTACTAAATAATTTTTAGCACTCCCCAGTGGTTTGCGCTCAGAATGGATTCAAAGCAGTCCACATATGATCTGAATGAGCAACCAGGTTCTGTCACCAGTCCTGATGTTAGTGTTCCCAGTACGTCATCTGGCCAAGGCGATGTCAAACAACAGAGTGTTTTCAAATTAGTGCAAAAAACAAAAAACAAAAAAAATTTTACTGTATTGAAGCGAAAAAGAAGTGTAACTGAGCAAAAGTTAAGTGACGATAAAAAAAAAATTGCAAGCATTCCATTCTACACACGCAGTGGCAAAGAGAGAATGAGGCCTTCACCTTTGGCTATTAGTGGCAGATCCCAAAAAGTTACCCAGCCTACAATTGGTGCACAACTACTGTTACGCGTCAAAGCCGAGCTGCAAGATAACAGTGAGGCATTACAGGAGAATATTTGCTCTGATTCACAAATGACAACAATCCCTGTGGAGAGTCCATCCAACAGTGGGATGTCTAATCGTGAGCATTCTGCTGATGTGTGCCTTAATAGCCCGAGTGTAGCCGGTGATACCCAAATTGAGGATGCCACTTTGGAATTAGAAGAGGATGAGGGGGAGATTTGTGTAGGCGACGAGGGCGCTAATGATGATGTTGATGATTATGATGCAGACAGATACCAAATTGCCTTTCTCAATTTCTATTTATATTCTAGATTATATAACGGCTGAATAGTTTTCTATTTTACTCCTAGTGGAGAGAGGATCTGATGCAGACAGATACCAAACTGCCTTTGTCCATTTCAATTTATATTGTACAGTATATAACGGCTGAATTTATTAGTATTTTATACAAGTGGAGGGGGGCCTAGAGAGACAGAAACCAAACTGGCTTTCTCCATGTCAATTAATATTGTACAGTCTAAAATCGGCTGGATTTTTTTGTATTTTATACAAGTGGAGGGGGGCCTAGAGAGACAGAAACCAAACTGTCTTTCTCCATGTCAATTAATATTGTACAGTCTATAATGGCTGAATTTTTTAGTATTTTATACAAGTGGAGGGGGGCCTAGAGAGACAGAAACCAAACTGGCTTTCTCCATGTCAATTAATATTGTACAGTCTATAATGGCTGAATTTTTTGGTATTTTATACAAGTGGAGGGGGGCCTTGAGAGACAGAAACCAAACTGGCTTTTTCCATTTCTTTACATATTTAACTATAAGTGTAGGGTGTAATATACATTCAAAGACGATGGCTGCATTGCCAATATGCATAGATGGAGAGGAAGACAATCTGTTTTGTGTGTAAAATAGGCCTACCAACGAAGAATTAAACTGTTTTTTTGGATGATTTATTACCTCAACAATTAGATTACTTGTCTCTAAAACAGTTGGAGCACTAAATTGGGTTAATTTAGGCCCAAAAACATGGATTTTCCCAAAAAATAGCAAAACAAAACCAAACAAAACCAAAACCAAAACCAAAACACGCAATGGCGGTTTTGCAAAACCAAAACCAAAACCAAAACACGACGGTAATCCAGATCCAAAACCGAATCCAAAACCAAAACACGGGGGTCAGTGACCATCTCTACTGAAAACCCCCCTCAAAACCTGGGGCACTGTTAAATGGAGGTGGCTGGACCCTGCTCCTGCTTCACACAGCTCCGCTTGAAAAGGGAGAGCTGCGTGCACCTAACAGTAGTGCACGCAGCATTGCCCATGTATATTATGGGGATAGGAAGAGTTGGAGAGCAGCCAAGCATTATCTAAAATTATAGCCACGCCCCCATGCATGTTGGTCACGCCCACTGGCAGCGTGGTGCCAGCGGGCGTACAAATCCTGCGTTTGCCCCTGATGCTGACGATCGTGTTTTTAATCCCAGTGACATTCTGAAGATCACAGTTTGAATCCCAGTGACATTCTGAAGATCACAGTTTGAATCCCAGTGACATGCTGAAGATCCCAATTTGAATTTTAGCGTCATGGTGAATACCCCAGTGTGAACCCCACTGACTTGCTGAAGATTGTGTTTTTAATCCCAGTGACATTCTGAAGACCACAGTTTGAATCCCAGTGGCATGCTGAATATCCCAATTTGAATTTCAGTTACATGCTGAAGACCCCAGTTTGAACCCAATTGAGATTCTGAAAATCAGGATTTGAATCCCAGTGACATCTTGAAGACCCTAGTTTCAACCCCAGTGCAACCCTGAAGACTCCAATGTAAACCCCACTGGCATTCTGAAGATTCTGTTTTGAATCCCAGTGACATCCTGAAGATTACAGTTTGAATCCCAGTAACATCCTGAAGATTCCAGCTTGAATCCTAGTGACATACTTAAGACCCAGCCATGATCTAGCAAGGATAGTGTGAAGAACACTGTTAGAATCCCAGTGAGATGCTGAAGACACAGTACAGAATCTCACTGATGGCTCCTAGTGCTATTTAACAAATCACTTTGTCTCCGTCAATATAAACTCACTTTACCTCACTAGCCTATGTTTAGGTTACATTGTCTTACAAGCTCACTGTATGATCATGTTTGACTTTGCAATTCTCAAAAGAATCCTCTTTTTCCTATCTGAGCATGTTCTTCTCTCACACAGATGTTTTTACACTTGTCACCCTGCAGACTATTACTCTAGGTATGAGGGCAAATGTGATTATAACATGAATGGAATGCAATAACTCAATGCTTCAATGTCTTTCCCTTGCAGGAGGCACTCATGATTCATCCATATGTCTCCTTACCAGGAGACACTCAATAGTAGTGTGTGCTGGGTGCCAGGAACACCCATAAAGCCCTCCTCAGAGATATATCCTTCTATTAGAGAGTCTGAGTCATGTAGCTGTGCTTGTGGACTTCTCCAACATGCCTTAGCAAGAACGCAAACTTTATCTATGTCTTTATCTGTGATCCTGGTCCAGCATTCATTGTGTTCATTCTGCCACCCAGAGAAATGAACAAATGTGTAGGAAGATCCAATACCCATTTATGGAGCATAGAGACCAAAAAAATTATATAAAGCTGTTAAAAGCAAATAATTTATAACTGCAGTTATTATCAGGGTCCAAGGTCATCGCTGGTAGGGTATTTATGGGTTCTAGATACAAAGGGTCGTGTTCTGACCTCTATTTATGAAAGGGTGGAAAGCCAACAATCTGGAATCCTTGGACTCTTACAGCGGCCAGACGATATCTCCGGGGAGTTGAACATCATTCAGCTAAACCAGGGAACTTTTCATTGCAAATTGGATAAAGGGAAATATATCTTATTGATGGGTCTTTATAAATAGATCCCTTTGTTTTTCTTTTGAATTCGGTGGATGTATATGAAAGAAAATGAAATAATATTGCATTTTGCCTTTGAATTGAACTTGGTACCATGTTTTAATATTTTTATTTTTCTGGTTAATCTAATATATTTATCTGTCTATCTATCTATGTATCCATCTATGTATCCATCTATGTATCTATCTATGTATCTATGTATGTATCTATCTATCTATCTATTTCATATCTATCTATCTATCTATCTATATGTCAATCTCATATCTATCTCATATCTATCTCATATCTATCTATCTATCTATTTCATATCTATCTATCTATCTATCTATATGTCAATCTCATATCTATCTCATATCTATCTATCTATCTATCTATCTATCTATCGATCTCATATCTATCTATCCATCTCATATCTATCTATCTATCTATCTATCTATCTATCTATCTATCTATCTATCTATTTCATATCTATCTATCTATCTATCTATATGTCAATCTCATATCTATCTCATATCTATCTATCTATCTATCTATCTATCTATCTATTGATCTCATATCTATCTATCCATCTCATATCTATCTATCTATCTATCTATCTATCTATCTATCTATCTATCTATCTATCTCAGTATCTATCTATCTATCTATCTATCTATCTATCTATCTATCTATCTATCTATCTATCTATCTATCTTTCTATCTATCTATCTATCTATCTATCTATCTATCGTTCTTAGTTGTAGATGCTCCAGTGTATAAACATTTACTATTATATCATAAGTATAGTGTATACTGTGCTATATTTATATTATAGATAGCATATCATATCTTATGTACTTGTTCACAAAATACTGTTTTCTATATTTAACTTTTTATGTGATGATGATGATATGTCTCCTCTCTCTCCATTGCTGGTAACCTCTCTGGAATGTCAGCGGTAGAGAGAAGTGAAGGAGTTCAAAGAATTAAGAACTTTCCATGAATAAGATAAATGCTGCCATTTTTATTTTAGAATTTGCTATGAAATTTGTCTCAACAAATTGTATAAATAATGTTAACAAATGAAATACATTTTCATTATCAACAGGCTTTTATAACCTTAAATTGCATTTTTATATAACATTTTAGGTTTGAACCAGTAATAGAAGATTGGTAAATTGATTGACCTACCTTACAGGGAAACAGAACCACAGAAGACTCCCCCTGTAATCCAACAACCACAGAAAATGTTGTTACTGTGTTGGGTAAAAGTGATGGCGTAGCGGTAAGTGGTCGAGCTAGGCGGTACCTTAGGCGACAGAAAGAGGCATTGTGAGTTGCATACAGGCTGCTAGCTTGACCCTGCGAAACAAGATAAATCGTTTGATATTTCAAACACAGATTTGGATTTATGTGGATGATAATTATATTTTTCAAGATTAAAGAGAAACTCAGTTTTGAGTGTCTGGTGTGCTGTGTAGGTGTTAAATAAGGTGTTTTAATACTTCTTTGCTTGGAGAGAGCACAGAAAAGACAAATTCACTGTATCATCATCATCAACATTTATTTCTATAGCGCCAGCAAATTCCGTAGCGTTTTACAATATACTATATGCAAACGTGTTAACAGTAAATGAGATTCATCTTGTATATATCTTCTTACTCCTGGGTAGATATGCTCCAACTGGCCAGGGATCGGTTCTCAAACCAGTTCAATTGAATCAATAAAGAATTGTAAAAATTTGCCCGAGTTTCTCGAATTACAAAATCGAGCAGGTTCATGCATGACCGATCCATTTTGCCCATGTTCAAACTTAAATTGACACATTTTTCGGTTTTTTTTTGGGGGCAAACGGCGAACTTCGAGCACAGCAGTGTTTACATTAACGGTAAAATATTTTTGGATTTTTTAAATACATTTTTTTAAATAGTGTTTTAAATAAAAATATTTAAAAACTCTCAAAACTCTCATTTTAACACAAAAGGCTAAATTGAACCGCAGAGACAAACACTAAATAGCTAATCTCAAACACAATTCTTGAACCTCGAATGTGAACGGGGGACCTTGAGCGCAAGTCGCAAATCTGAAACTGAAAGTTCAAATGGTGGTCTATAGACTATTGTACCGCAAACATGTTCGGGGCCTTGGATGCTGTTAAAATCTATTTAATTTCAAACCAGTTCAATCTTGTGAACATCTTTACAAAGGTGCCACAACTCCTCTGCCTTGGAAGCACTCGCTGGGCAGGACAATTAAAGGTGAGGAGGTTCCCAACAGTGATTAGAGCAATATACAAAACATATAGTTCAAGTTGTTTTTCAATGCTCCTTCCAAAAGCAACAAGCATTATGTATTATTATTACTATTTATTCATATAGCACCACTAATTCCGCAGCGCTGTACAGAGAACTCACATCAGTCCCTGCCCCATTGGAGCTTACAGTCTAAATTCCCTAACATAGACACACACAGAGACCAGGGTAAATTTGTTAGCATCCAATTAACCTACCAGTATATTTTTGGAGTGTGGGAGGAAACCAGAGCACCCAGAGGAAACCCACGCAAACATGGGAAGAACATACAAACTCCACACAGATAAGGCCATGGTCAGGAATTGAACTCATGACCCCAGTGCTGTAAGGCAGAAGTGCTAACCACTGAGCCACCCTGCATTGTATACAACAAATGACCTAAAATTTTTCAGGTTCTCTTTAAATTTCAATATTTAGTAATAAATATTGACTTTTAAAACTTTATATGTTTATATGTTTAGCACAATAAAGTAAAATGATTTTGTACTACAGCTTTGTTAAAATTTGGATGAAGTTTCTTACCACTGGACAAAATAATACTGATATGGGTCAAAAAGCTCAATTCGCAAAGCATAGCAAATAACATATTCTCCATCAGGGTAGCAATGAAATTGCTGGCCAAATCCCTTACATGAAACCACCAATAGCCCAGAGCATTTCTGTTACCCAAGTAAGTCAGGCTTCTGTAGAGATGGAGGTTTTGTAAAATTAAGTTACGTCAATTAGTTCTCTAATCACATTGCTGTCCACTGACAGTAACTCTAATCTCATCTGGGCAATTGATCTTTATTGTGTAACTATAGCAAAGGTAAAATGCATACCCTTTTTTTGTGAAAAGCAGTCCATGTTCATGCATTTGTGAGTATTATATTTAATTATTGAGATTTATTACTTTTCTTGCCAAAATGAATTCAATGATGGCTGCTTGGACCCTGGTACAGCCAAAGGCAATGTCTAGAAACAATTACGTTTTTCTAGCCAAAATGTAATTTTACGGTACTGTAGGCGGCTTGGAGAAATGTTTTGCATCTTTTGTCAAGGGAGCCTCTATTAATTACTGCAGCTGGCAGAAAGAGGAAGCACAGCCATGAGATTCTTTATATTAACGCTTGTGAACATGTGCAACAAAAATGTAATTTCCACCACTGTCTGAGTATGATGTCACTAACGCTGGGGTCATGAGTTCGATTCCCCACCATGGCCTTATCTGTGTGGACAAGGCTGCAGCCTAGAACGCAAGGCTTTTGGAGAAAGGGGGGGGCAACATTTTTTGGTGTGCAAAATTGTGACGGGAGAGGTATAAATTTAATTTCTTTTTAAAATATAAGAGACCAGTTGTTCTCCGAAGTTAAAAGAAAACATGAAAGATAAATGTAGTAAGGTTTTATTCTTGACGTATTCTCACGGTAAAGGAGAAAGACAATGAGCCATCCTTGGGTGGGCGCTTGAGGATCAGCAAGTAGGAGAGACAAGACTGGCGACAGGCGCAGGTGTGACAGCCCCCTCCCCTTCCACATCTTCCCCCTCAGTAGCGCTCACTCAAGCCCCCTTCTGCTATACGGTTCTGATTTTAATAAAGACGAAATGAATGACAAAGATTGTTGTGACCTATATATAAAGCCAAGTACAGCGGAGTTTCAAAACACGAGAAACACAAACATGGGTGGGTGGGGTGACGTAAGATGGATTTTATATTAAGGACGAGTTAGTGTTTACTAGAACGTATTAGCCTGGCGTGGAAGGTGACGGGGCACAATAACCATATTAGCCTAGGGCATCCTGAGCCGTTAATCAGCCCCTGCCCCTTTGCTTTGACATTAGTGATGTCCAATTGGAACACCGTTGTTACAGTCAAACCGAGGGGGGGGGGAGTCCTAGTAACTGGAAACCCCCCTCCAAGACTGGGACACTGGTTGTCCAGGTGATGGACAGAACTGGATGTGCTGTAGTGCGCTCAGCAAACACATCTGAAAGAACTCGATCCCTGGACCAACTAAGTATAACATAAAGCTATCACTCCTTAGAGCACTAGTTCTGGCAGAGTATATGAGATTCAGTTTTTCCCGGTTCTCCCAACAGTTGTAGTTTCGCTTTGAAGAGAACAAGTTAAAGTGAGGCAGGGAATGTCTGCGGAGATTAATGTCTCTTGTGTTAACTGTTCTTGACTTGAGGATATTACATGCCAATTTCACAGCTACAGATGAGCAACAGATAAAAGACTTGGCTGCATTCACTGCCTCATATCAGGTGTCTTAATGAGTACAAATAACATACAGTTTCATTATTTGACTGGCAATGGCTGGCAGTGAACTACAGCTTGGCAGCGCTAACGATGCATTAATATAATTAAGTTATGTGAAGCATGAAAAGTTCCGGCCTGATTATTGCACACTTAATGTGCGGCATATTCTTCTAATACAAAGGCAACAGTGTGACACTCCGACTTTTCCCCAGTTGTCATCTCGTATCATCGTCTCCTCATCAGGTGTAGATGAGAGAAAGGAAAGGGGGAGAACTTTGTTTTACACTACAGCAATTATCACCCCTCTTACTGTCTGTCTTCTGTGTCATGTTCAGCTTGTCTTAGAGCTTATTGTACTGGTCTCATTATTCAGTAGTGACTCATTAACCACTGAGTGAGATGTGACTCTTTCTGACCACCTGTCCTAAGCAATACTTCTGTGTGGGTCGTGTAAGCTCAGAGATAGACGGGGTATTATCTTGTAAATGCACTCTGAATTTAAGAGCCAGGCTCTATGTGGGTGAACGTTTAAACAGACTTAAGTGCATTTTATGATACAAGAAACAGTTTTCTTTTTGACCACGTTTTAAACTGGATAAATAAATGATTTAAATCAGTCAATACATAGAAACCAAGTACATTATCCAATACAAAAAAACACTTTAACATATTAATTAAAATGTATTAATGCTAATAGATATGTACTGTATAAGATATATAGGATAAGATAGATTTCAGCAAACAAATAAATTAATTCACTTAGAAAAGTGATAAATAGTAAAGCTGGGTACACACTACAGGTTGTTCAGCCGATTATCAGGCCAAACACCGTAAACCGACTGTTTGGCCCGATATCGCAGTAGGGTGTACACTTACACGATGACCGATAGTCGTTCCAAAGCACCAATTGTCGGTTCATTTGGTTGGTCGGTTAAACTAATAATCTCGTTCCAATCACATTCCGATCATGCAGTGTGTATACACTCATGATCTCCATAGAGTTTACAGTCATGATCTTTTCAGCCGATGCCGGCAATGAACATGTTCCAGTAAATAAATGTAGAGAGTGCTGTAGATGGAATAATTTGTCCATTCGTTCTGAGACTGAATATTTTGTTTCAGAGTCACTGAAGCTAATGAAACTTGTAATGACACGTGGATAGTTATAACAAGGAAGTTAATCAGTGTAAAAGGAATGAATGAATGAATAATGTGCTGTCATTCTCTAAACGACTACAGGACCAGATGAAGAGCACAGATCTGAAGGCAAATTGTGTATAGTGTGTACACATGTATCGGCAAACTGATTGAAACTTCAGTTGTTTGTAAAATCATTAGTGGTAACAAATTGGTCGAAAGTTTTTGCAGGGTGTACCCAGCCTAAAGCTACTTAGAAGACAGATTCCATCAGGGGAGGAATTTCAGACAGAGAAAGAGAAGTGACAGGTAGAGAAACATAGAGGGGGAAGGTTCCTAGCATGTAGGGAGAGTTAGTCAGAGAAAGAGAAGTGACAGGTAGAGAAACTTAGAGGCAGAAGGTTCCTGGCATGTAGGAAGAGTTAGTAAGAGAAAGAGAAGTAACAGGTAGAGAAACATAGAGGGGGAAGGTTCCTGGCATGTAGGGAGAGTTAGTCAGAGAAAGAGAAGTAACAGGTAGAGAAACATAGAGGGGGAAGGTTCCTGGCATGTAGGGAGAGTTAGTCAGAGAAAGAGAAGTAACAGGTAGAGAAACATAGAGGGGGAAGGTTCCTGGCATGTAGGGAGAGTTAGTCAGAGAAAGAGAAGTAACAGGTAGAGAAACATAAAGGGGGAAGGTTCCTGGCATGTAAGGAGAGTTAGTCAGAGAAAGAGAAGTTGCATCCCAATAGGAAGATGAAAATAATTTTATAGACACAGTTAAAATTTAATAACATATAGAAAGGTAATGTGAATGAGAAAATTGATATATTTAGCAGTGAGAGAGAGGGAAGCACCAGATAGAGAGTCGTTGACTTAGAAAGTGAAAGTAAGGAACAGAGGAAGAAAGTGCAGGGAAGAGAGATTAGAATAGGGAGATCATTTCATTTTACAGATATTATATGTTACAACTATTCTACAGCCCTCAGATTTCTCTGAGACTGGATTCATGGGCCAGATACATATGATAATATAAGCTTAGAACAACAATGTTTACCGGACGTTGCTCTAATATCTCTTTTACATCAACATGACAGTGAAACACCTGAAAAAATTGAAGATAATGGATTGTTATGGAATACAAGAAGGGCGTGGTGTGTGTCAAAACAGAGGTTCTGTCTTTATGTTCATAAATCAGTCTTTCTCCCATTGATCCAAAACCTGGACTTTAAGAATGGCATGGCATCTTTACCCGTTACCATTTGGAAAGCTAGGGGGATAAGCTCAATCTCCCAGTTTATTAATAAAAATCCTAAAAAAACGTAATTGTGTGGAAGTGTATGAAAAATATGAAATATTACGGAGATCTCCTATTGCATTTCTACAAGCACAATGCTATGTCAGTAAAGTAGTTAGGAGTTTTCTGATTGAGATTAGAAAAACCCATTTGATCAGCTCCTGCAATCGACGAGCGCTGAGAAGACGATCAAACTTGACTATCTAGAGGAAGTAAAAGTCGTAACAAGGTTTCCGTAGGTGAACCTGCGGAAGGATTCCGTAGGTGAACCTGGGCCCACAGAAACATTACTCTGGATCACCTATTGACCACTTATACACTGGTCGAAGTAGACATTTAGAAGTGGCGGTAAGGAAAATGTAAGTGAATGGAATTTAATTGTTTTACAATGAAGGCAGTAGGAAAAGTGGCGGTATGGCATACCACTGTATACATGGCGTACCACCGTATACACCCCACTTCAACTACTGTGTATATTAATGCTATATCTATACATTACAATGCACTACAGGAGTTAGTCGATTATGTAGTAGTTCACTCGGGTCTAAAATATTGGACTACTTTGTTTTCTCTCTTTATCAAATAAAAGCTTACTTCTGATACTATTCAGTTTGTGCAAATTGCTAACTTACAGTATATACGTAGATATGTTTCTGAACGTTTTCCATATCACTTGTTCACAAAAGATTTACAATGAGCTTACTTTTAATCGACAACTGTCTTAGCTGCAAAGCCCCTGGATCAGATCTCTATCACAGTCTATGGGGATGTCAAATTATATACCCATTAACCCAAAGTGGGCCACATTGGGGCTACTCCTTTAGGGACCATGAATCTCAAGGGGAGAATGGAGCCTATTACTAACAACAAGCGCCACTGCTAAAAATACAATTTTCATTTTATATTGATAACGGATCGGGTGGAGGCTACTATGGAAAAAGACAAGTGTTGTAAAATGTTTTGAAACATGGGAGAGTTAAACCCCACTCTACCAAGGAACACATTGTAATATGTTTCTAAAATACCACCTGGTATAAAGTAAGAAATGTGGCGATTGACCCACTAGTTCAGTTGTTATGAAGCGTAGTTCATTTTATGTTCTCCTGGTAGCTTGGGGACAATTGATGTAATAGAGAGGGGGGGTCACATAAGGTCTTATACAGTCACATTGAGGGGATGTCCAAACTTTATTAAATGGTGAAAAACAAGAAGAAACACATACTTGATGTTCATACATTGTACTAATCAGAATTTTTTATATTTTTCGTTATACATGGAATTATGATTATGCACATCTGTAGTCTGTTATTTAAATGTTATTGTGATATTACATAGCACTTTAATAAAAAGGAATGTGAAAAAAAGAATAGATCAAGAAATGGAAGCAGAAACAACAACAATCTCAGACAACAGGAGAGGCTTCAGCAGCAATCAACAATTTGTCAACACAGAGGCTAACGACCACCCCACTAATTGTGAAGATCACCAGATACATAGACCACTTATTGACTCAGGTTCCAGTTATTCAACCAAACAATACACACTGAAAGCATATAAAAGTGTATATAAGTCCTGGCCAGGGGAAATCCTGCAAAATATGAATCGTTTATAACATTCAGATGGAAACTGTTAGAGACAAGCTAAATACAGGTTGCAAATAAATTTGGAAACTGTACATTAAGGGCCATTATTCACCTGTGTCTTACATTGGAAACTGAATTTACCCCTCTACAAGGGGCAACAGATTGATAGGACTAAGGTTGGGTACACACTACAGAAAGTTTCTCCCGATGCGATATAATTAACGATTTTACTAACGACTGAAAAACAAAACAAGATAAGTCCCGATCAGCGTGCCGATTCCTGTGTACACACTATACAAGGCTTACCTTCAGATCTGTGCTCTTCATCTGTCATAACCATCGGCTGAAAAGATGGTAACTCTGCACACTCCATAGAGATCTATGGACACTGCCGGTCCTGAGTACATAAACACTGCAGGATTGGAACGACATTGTTCCATCGTTGAACAACATTTTTAGTCCGGTTCAAAAGTCAAATGAAACGATACGATGAGCTTTGGAACGATAATCGTTTATCACTACAGCGTACACGCTAATGCGATATCAGGGCGAACGTTCGTTTATCGTGTGATTGGCCCTATCTTTGTCTGAAAACACTGTAGAAAATACCCAGCCTAAAAACGAACATCTTACGGTCTTCTGATAAGTTATCAGTTCACAAAGGACTTTATTGCTTGTAATTGAAATGTTTTTTTGTTTTTTTATGGACAGGAAATAGAGCTACATATTATTAATTGCACAAGGTTTTAATTAATTGATTACACTTAAAGACTGATTTTAGAAAATGTAATTGTACAGATTTGGAGATAAGAATTGTACTATAGCAGAATGGTAAAACTTTCTAAAGAAATAGGTGTTGCAGAATGTCAAATACGGACCTTTATAGATTATTTATAGTACATATCATCTGTGATTTTCTTGTTTTCCCTAATGTTCACCCTTCCCAAATACTCTCCCCAATCTCCCATAAGAAACATCAATGCTAGGTGTGTGTCCTGTTTCTTTGAAGTCTGGCTCCAATTGGGGTCTCGTTTCTCTATAAGTTGAGGATCGGGGGCACTTTCTCTCTCTCCTTAGAGATTAGGGAGTATATTTACTAAACTGCGGGTTTGGAAAAGTGGAGATGTTGCCTATAGCAACCAATCAGATTCTAGCTGTCATTTTGTAGAATGTACTAAATAAATGATAACTAGAATCTGATTGGTTGCTATAGGCAACATCTCCACCTTTTCCAAAGCCGCAGTTTAGTAAATATACCCCTAGGAGCAGGGTAGCCATGATTGACAAGAACCCGATGGAGTACCAGACATATATTAAAAACTTGTCTGAACACTATACTGTGGGATGGGGAAAATTCCCACTGTACTAAGGGATTATATTCATGTCTAAATTACATAAGGAACAGTGAGACTTATGATCAATAAATCATCACATAGATATGTATGCATGGCCACAAATACATTATCAGAAATGTCATTGATTAAACTAATCCAAATTTATAATAAGTTACCATACAAAAAAATAATAATTCAGCACAAACTACAATGTCATATGCATGATAGAATTATAAAGACTGGACTAATCTAGCTAACATGCATAATATTTTTATCTAACAAATTTGCAAAGTAAATAAATATAACAATGCGCATAAATATTGCAAAAGCTGAAAAACAAGACACAAAGTTACAAATATCAATTGAATTGGTATGTAAACAAGCTTATTATGAGCAGTAATATACTACAATGTGGTGTATTACTCTGAGGAGATAACCCACCCACCTAACAACACATATTTTGCTTTGCTTCCGGGGGGACAAGTAAACATACATCCATTCTCACAACATCAGGGATACATAGTTTTATTCTTTACAAACCTATTTAACCGCTCAGTACTTTCAACATTTAAATTAGTTTAAATTTACGGATATGAAGGTAAAATGCATTTTCAGTGTTACTCTGACAGTCCACTAGGGCTCTGTTAGAAAGCAAAGTGCTAGCTCCTCCCTCCATTACAGGTTCCCAAACTGTGTGCCGCGGCTCCCAGGGGTGCCGAGGCGTGTCACAGGGGTGCCGTGGGCAGGAAGAGGGGAAAAAAAAACCTCCTCCCTCCTCGCTTCTCACTGAATGTTGGGCGTGACGTCATCACGCCCGACATTCAGTGACAAGCGGCAAGAAAGAGGATGCTGGATCCCGGGCGACACCGGATTGGTAGGTTATTTTTTTGTCTCACTTCCTGGCCATGGTGGGATACAGAGGGGGCACAGCGAGGGGGCAGAGAGGGCAGAGCGAGGATGCAGAGGGGGAACAGCGAGGATGCAGGGAGCACAGTGTGTGGGTGCAGGGGGCACAGAGAGTGTGGACGCAGGGGGGGCACAGAGTGTGTGTATGCAGAGGGGGCACAGAGTGTGTGTATGCAGAGGGGGCACAGAGTGTGTGGGTGCAGGGGGCACAGAGAGTGTGGACGCAGGGGGGGCACAGAGTGTGTGGATGCAGAGGGGGCACAGAGTGTGTGGATGCAGAGGGGGCACAGAGTGTGTGGGTGCAGGGGGCACAGAGAGTGTGGACGCAGGGGGGTCACAGAGTGTGTGTATGCAGAGGGGGCACAGAGTGTGTGTATGCAAAGGGGGCACAGAGTGTGTGTATGCAGACGGGGCACAGAGGGTGTGTATGCAGAGGGGGCACAGAGTGTGTGGATGCAGAGGGGGCACAGAGTGTGTGGATGCAGAGGGGGCACAGAGTGTGTGGATGCAGAGGGGGCACAGAGTGTGTGGATGATGATGCAGGGGCACAGAGTGTGTGGATGCAGAGGGGCACAGAGTGTGTGTATGCAGAGGGGGCACAGAGTGTGTGTGTGCAGAGGGGGCGCAGAGTGTGTGGATGCAGAGGGGGCACAGAGTGTGTGTATGCAGAGGGGGCACAGAGTGTGTGGATGCAGAGGGGGCGCAGAGTGTGTGGATGCAGAGGGGGCACAGAGTGTGTGGGTGCAGGGGGCACAGAGTGTGTGGGTGCAGGGGGCACAGAGAGTGTGGATTCAGGGGGGTCACAGAGTGTGTGTATGCAGAGGGGGCACAGAGTGTGTGGATGCAAAGGGGGCACAGAGTGTGTGGATGCAGAGGGGGCACAGAGTGTGTGGATGCAGAGGGGGCACAGAGTGTGTGGGTGCAGGGGGCACAGAGTGTGTGGGTGCAGGGGGCACAGAGAGTGTGGATTCAGGGGGGTCACAGAGTGTGTGTATGCAGAGGGGGCACAGAGTGTGTGGATGCAAAGGGGGCACAGAGTGTGTGGATGCAGAGGGGGCACAGAGTGTGTGGATGCAGAGGGGGCACAGAGTGTGTGGATGCAGAGGGGGCACAGAGTGTGTGTATGCAGAGGGGGCACAGAGTGTGTGGATGCAGAGGGGGCACAGAGTGTGTGTATGCAGATGGGGCACAGAGTGTGTGGATGCAGAGGGGGCACAGAGTGTGTGGATGCAGAGGGGGAACAGAGTGTGTGGATGATGATGCAGGGGCACAGAGTGTGTGGATGCAAAGGGGCACAGAGTGTGTGTATGCAGAGGGGGCACAGAGTGTGTGTATGCAGAGGGGGCGCAGAGTGTGTGGATGCAGAGGGGGCACAGAGTGTGTGGATGCAGAGGGGGCACAGAGTGTGTGGATGATGATGCAGGGGCACAGAGTGTGTGGATGAAGGGGCACAGAGTGAGTTAGCTGTAAATTATTCTTTGACAGAAATATAATTGAAAAAATATATAAAAATATTATTTTCCCTTGGACTTATGTGTATTTTTGCATACAACTAAATAAGTATTTCTGTTCTGACCTAAATACTTATTAAGTTTTTGGACCCAGCTACTTATAAAATGGGACTGCTCAGTAATTATTTTGGAGGGGTGCCTTGAAAAAATTATGGAGGCTCTAAGGGTGCCGCGAACTGCAAAAGTTTGGGACATAAGTTAAATACTGACTGTTTTTTCATGTAGCACACAAATATCAACTTTAAATTTCAGTGCACAAATAAGCTATCAAGTATTTGTGTGCTACATGGAAAAACAGTCAGTATTTAACTTATGTGCAAAACAGAATACTAATTTGCACCCCTTGCATTGTTGTAACATGGTTTTGTCCAGGAGACTGAAATAAGAAGTTTCTCAAGTTAAGATCTTTAATGAATCAGGTCCCTAGCTCTTTTTTCCAACCCATGTAAATTGCAGACTATATTTTCTAATAGTGAATAGTTACTTCTAGCCTCTGGATAACCTAAAAATACAGGTGGGACTTGGCACTGGCAAATTCCTTTCACCCATAATAACATACAGAACATGTTTATGTATATACACGTGCACCAAGAAACATAAGCATGATTATACTGACTTAGCAATCATTTCAATTCCTGTTTTCAGAAGCTCAAAAAACCACAAATAACATTTTTTTTAAAGATAAATCAGAATTGTTTTCCAAAAGTAATAACTTAAAAATGTGCAATAGCTGAAACTTTTATCTTATGTTGCAGTCCCTAGAGAAACAGTTGAGCTGCCGTCAGTGGAAGGACATATGTAAATACATATTGAATAATACTCTTTTTCTTACCTTTTAGTTTTCAAGCTGCCAAAAAATAAAACAATCTCCTGACAGGTCAGAGCTTTCGATTTGTGCAAATGCACATAATTATATGGCTAAGTGCATTGATGGATGCTTGTCTGTGTTTGAAACTGTCCCAGAAAGTGTATGTGTACCTACTTTTGCAGGATTAAGGTGAGCATGATTTCATGACACAGCTTGTGTCATCATATGACATTGTCTTGCAGGCAGTAATACATCGGAATAGTAGGCATCTATACACTGCTTGGTTTAGTCTCCTTTGGAGCATAATTGTTAAGCCATAAACCATGTGGAAATGGTTTCTCCACATGGTTAAGGCATTTCTAGCTAACTAAAAGACTAACGCTGTCCTGGGATGATTTTTTAATCAATGGCTGTGAAATATAATCCCTTAGCATAACGATAAAGGATGATATTTAACGGGGGTCATATGCAGCCATTTATAAATAGGCTTCTTACGTCTTAAATTATGAGAGTTATAAGACACTGGACTGTGGGAGATCCAATGCATCATCCAGCTCACCTCCACCAACCTCATTAGTGAAGTGGGTGCACTTCGAGAGGAAGGATTGGTCTTCCAGGAGTCTGGGAGACTCTGTGAAACTTGTGAGTCTCCGGGATATTCCGGTAGAGGAGACAAGTATGCATGTGTCTCATTTATGTGTATGAATATTTTTATTAAAATAATTGAAAGGGAGGTGCAAAATGAATCCCTTATATAGGGCAGCTCGGTGGCTAAGTGGTTAGCACTTCTGCCTTACAGCACTGGGGTCATGAGTCCAATTCCCGACCATGGCCTTATCTGTGAGTAGTTTGTATGTTCTCCCCGTGTTTGCATGGGTTTCCTCCGGGTGCTCTGGTTTCCTCCCACACTCCAAAAACATACTGGTAGGTTAATTGGCTGCTAACAAACTGATCCTAGTCTGTGTCTCTGTCTCTGTGTGTGTGTTAGGGAATTTAGACTGTAAGCCCCAATGGGGCAGGGACTGATGTGAGTGAGTTCTCTGTACAGCGCTGCGGAATCAGTGTCGCTATATAAATAAATGATGATGATGATATAGGGTGACTCCTGATTATCAACACCATTTGTGTAACCAAAAACATCCATTAACAAGGACTAAATCCCCCCTGGCCCTTCTCTAAAAGTGGAAACCCCCTAAATGCACTTCCACCCAAACTTCGGATCATATTTTAATAATCTCATCTCAAAAAATAAATTTGGTTTTGATTAGGTAACTCCAATTTTCAAACCCATTCGCTTTACTGTATAAACGGGTGCATTTATGCAAAACTAGTTACGAGATACAAAAATTGTATCAGTGCAATTTTTTAATGCAGTTGTTGGGACAAACGCTTAGACACAGCACAAAAAAGAATGATTTACAAATTGGAAAATCTGCGGACCAGCAGCGTTTCCTTATGTACACGTGTGTCAACTTGTCGGCCAACTGTATCTCAAGGTTTCCATTTCACAGAACAATTCCTTTATTTGTTTAAAATTTTTGTTTTTCACCAAAAATAATTACAATTTTGCCTTCATTGAGTCTCAAATGAATTATCACAGTCAGGAGATATCAGGAAAGTCTTTACTTTTGTGTGTTTGATGCTTATTAATATGTTAGTCAAAGTGCATCTAGAATTGTATGTTCCTAAAGAAATGCAACCGGAGGACCTGACCTCCGGCGTTTCAGAGGTGTCCTTTTACACAGATGAAGACCTGTGTGCCCTCCCGAAAAACAGGGACCACCCTTATAAATGGTCTTATCTCTTCAACCTTCATTTTTAAAATCTCTTCCCTACCAAAAAAATATTGAGTACAAAACTAGACATAGTCGAGTGCCTAATATGCACTTTGCAGGGAACACTTCTCCTCCTATCGGCTGGTGCTAATTTTTGCCCTCTTCTAGGAGAGTGTCTGGGGTGAGTGTCAGACGAATAAAAGTGGACCAGAAGCCCAGCTTATATTGACCAATCTCCAAGTTTGGCGGTGTAGAGAGTAAACGGTCGAGATGGGAAAAAAGAGGTGACCACCAGGCAAACAGTAGGGTTTCCGAGGGATAGTCTAGTGGTTCAACTGGTAGGGATGAAGGAAGGTTTGGGATACACTTTTATTGGAAATTGTAATTTTTTTTCAACATTTATTGATTCATCTCTTTGGATTTCTGAGCCTTCTGGCCTATAAAAATATAGTGGACAAAAAAAAAAAGCCAAATATTTGTATTTAGTTCTTGAAGACATCTTCGCTTTCACCCTTTAACAGGGTAACCTAAAATAACCTCAATATTTTTTAGGAGGACGGAACAGCATGTGTGTTTTCTTTGCATGAATCACATAAACTGTGATGTGTACCTCTTTGATATGTAATTAAACCCTGCAAACTGACCTTAAATTGCAAAGAGGCCTGGGGCCAATCCATCTAGCCCTCTGACAAATTCACTTGTTCTGCAATTACTGTTTACGTCTACAGCCAAATGAAAGAAGACCTCGTTTATTAAATGTTTATTTCTTTTGTCCATGCTTAATTACCAAGAGTATAATTAATGGGGGCCGCATAAACAGAATTACAAATTTATGACTTCTTTGTTTTCTGGATTTAAATTAATTTTAAATATTTTACATTAATCTTAATGGTTAAGACAACGAGACTTGCTGTTAATGGACATTAAGTAGAAGAGCTATGGCTAACACTGCTGCTATGTTTAATATAGAAATACACAACGGTGATTTGATTCATCTTGAAGCAATTTGGTGATTCTTCCGTTCATCTATAAAGAGCAGCGGAGCTAAATATCCCTGAGCACTGATCTAAAATCTGAGAAGAGGTCTTTTGAACATGTGGAAGCATCAGCGAAGTGTAGAGATCATCACACAAGGATCTTGATTAAGAAAGTCTCCCAAATCAGGATGGGCTGGTGCTTGTAAAGTAAGGGAAAAACAAGCAGCCCTGAGTCCTGTGTAGCAAATTGGGGTAAGGGTTGGTCCCCAGAGACCCTGGGCCCTGATGTTGGCACCTACCCCGATTGCCAACAAAAGTTTGCAGAATCATCACCATTTGTTTATATAGCGCCACTAATTCCGCAGCGCTGTACAGAGAACTCATTCCCATCAGTCCCTGCCCCATTGGAGCTTACAGTCTAAATTCCCTAATACACACACACACACACACACAGACAGAGAGAGAGAGACTAGGGTCAATTTGATAGCAGCCAATTAACGTACTAGTATGTTTTTGGAGTGTGGGAGGAAACCGGAGAACCCGGAGGAAACCCACGCAAACACGGGGAGAACATACAAACTCCAAATAAATAAGGCCATGGTCAGGAATTGGATTCATGACCCCAGCGCTGTGAGGCAGAAGTGCTAACCACTGTGCCACCATGCTGCCCCATTTTGGAAGTGCTGAAATTGTACAAAGTTGGGAGCTAATCTCTGTCACCCCCACTCACCCCCCCCCCAAAGTTGTCATACATATAGCACAACAAGCAAATGTTATTTTTTTGACAGGTGGTAAAGATTTCTGGTGTGATCTCATGGTTCTGCCTGAACATCTCAACCAAAGACAGAAAATGATGCATTTAGTATGATCTAGCCTCATTTCTAGTAGAGATGCTCACTGATCCCCGTGAACTGGTTTTGGTTTTGGATCTGGATTAGCTTTGTGTTTTGGTTTTGGTTTTGACAAAACCGCCCTCGTATGTTTTGGTTTTGGATCTGTATTTTTTAGAAAAATTCCTAAAATATGCTAAAATCACATAATTTTGCTCTTTTTTTTGTTCCTACATTATTATTAACCTCAATAACACTAATTTCAAGTCATTTGCAGTCAATTGTGACCACCTCACAGATCACAATATTATTTTCATACACTTTCGGACAAATACTGCAGCGACCTGGCTGGATGGTAAGCGACAGAGCAATGACACAAACACACGGCAGTTCCTAGCACATCTAGGACACAATGGCACACAGCAGTGTCAGTAAAGAAAAGTGGGGCAAGATGGAATTGTCCTTGGGACCGCCATACCTCCCAAGATGTAATTGTCCTTGGGACCGCCATACCCCCCAAGATGTAATTGTCCTTGGGACCGCCATACCCCCCAAGATGTAATTGTCCTTGGGACCACCATACCTCCCACCCACCATTATGTTGGATATTAAAAAGGAATTCAAAACTCGCAAGATCCAAGATCCGAAAGCGTAATAATTATGTTTTGCCTCGTTTTCAATTCCAAGGGCGCATGAAAGTACCGAGCTGGCTCGGCTCGGTACTCGGATCTGCTAAGTTTGGGTGTGTTCGGTTCTCGGGGAACCGAACCTGAGCATCTCTAATTTCTAGACATTTGGCAATTTTGTCCTAGATTTAACAGACCAAAGAAAAGTACTGCAATACAGACCAATCTGTAGAAAAAGTAATCAAGATGTTGTCAATGTAGGCGAATCCTCCTTTACCAAACACTCTATCCAGATTTCTCAAAATAAGGACAGGATATAACATCTATTTTAGCGAAACAAAACATGTAACCTCACGCAAGGACTGATTTCTCTATCAAACTCAGATGCTACCAATCTAATGCAGGCTTCAGGTAGTAATGAAAACACAGAATTAGAATCATGACTAAGTATCTAAAAACTCTCTGCAAAAACTAAAAATCAACCACCATACTCTTATAGTGCCATAGACACAGCAGCATCACTGTGACCTTTATCCAGAAGCTGGGGAGTTCTGGTTTGCCATGTGGAGGCTGCAGGACAAGGAATAAGTGAACCTAAAGTTGGAACATTCATGAATGAACCTATGGAACCTACAGGTAAACCACAACATTCTAAATCCTTCTGGGTAAGGATAAGCTATAGATGCATGGAAGATAGTCAAACTCCATCCTCAAGCGAATGTCCGAATGGTCTGACAGAGAAAATGGCCAAGTGCTGAAAATAATAAATGCAACTATGGAGCTTTAAAGCCACCTGCACGAGAGATAAGCCTTGCTAATCCTATCCATAAAATATAACAGCGGAACAGTTTCCCTACACCTTCTCTCAATGCACACTAAGGATAACGGAGGCTTATAGCCCATGTGCAAAGAATAAAATATTAATGCTTCATATCCACCAATTCCCTAACTGCCTCATCAAACCCACCACTTTCCAAACCAAAATGCCTTAACAGAGACAGAGTAAAAATATATTAATAAATATAATGTTTCATCAACTTTCCAACTAATAATTTGTCCTATAAAGTTTCCCAAAAATGTAATTTAGCAGAATTAGACCCTGGACCTTGAGAAATTAATGTAATATGAGCCCCTGGTTATGGTCCTCAATGTAAACATGGCTGGACATGCTTGGCCTGTCCTCTACATCAGTTTACACAGTTTTAGTTTTTCCCCCAAAAATACTTCTTGTTTGACACCTATTTACATTTCATATAACTCCTGACAGTTAGGAATGACCCAGATTTGTGGAAAGACCACACAAGTCTGGTTCTGGGGCTTCAGAGTTTCGGGTGCGACACTGGGGCTGAATCATTAAGGAAAGTAAAGCAAAATAAAATGAGTAACTTTGAACCTTATGAATCCCAGTGCATTCATGAAGAGCAATGGAAGTGTAAAGCAAAGTGTCTTTATTCAGGTAAATACACAAACAAAGATAACTCAGATACACTGATAAAAACAGGTTCCTAAGGAGACTGTATAGTATAAATGGCAGGAACAGGTATTATAAGTTTTACCCCAGTCCAGAAGACACAATGCTGTCCAGGAAAGCAAACAGAGTCCAGGGATCAAACAGAGATCAGACTAACAAATCCAAATAGCCAGGCAGAAATCAAGCGAATAAGCGAGGTCCAGAAGTCAGACCAAAAGATTAGGGCAACAGGCAAAACAGCGTGGTCCAAGGTACAGGCAAATGAATCAGGGTCTCAGGCAAGCAGGCAAGGTCCAAGGTACAGGCAAGGGTCATACACAGAAGTTCAATCCAGAAGGTAATTACCAAACAGAACAGGAGCAGGTTAGCAGCAGCCAGGAACAAACGGGATGAACTGCACAGAGCACAGCTTGAGGCAGGTATTTGAAGCAGTGCGACAGGTGTAATTCTAATTAGCATCAGACAAGGAGATTAACTCCTTCAGGCATGTTGCAGAGTTCAGGAGCAGGACAGCAGCACCTCTGATGGATTATAGGTACTGCTGCCAGATACAAAACAAAGGCAGTCATAACACTTGGCAAAACCATGTTGCATTGGAGGTGGAGGTAAATGTAAAATGTAAGGACAGATTTATAGTTGGGGTAGGGCATGTCCTAGATCAACTTTAAATTTCACTATAAAAATAAAGCTATCAAGTATTTATGTGCGTAGTGAAAAAACAGCCAGCATTTAACTTATGTGCAAAAGAAAATCCCTTGCATTGTAACATGGTTTGCCCCGGAGAACATTTACTCCTTTCTTTTGCCTTACTTTCCTTAATGACTCAGGCCCTACAGGTTTTTCAACCAATTATCAGCCCAATCACACAATAAACGACTGTTATGTCCAATATAACATTAGTATATACGCTTCCACAATCACGTTTTATCATACCAAAGTACATTGTATCGTTTGATTTGATTTTAGAAACTGACTAATTATCACTATCAACGATGGAACGATGTCGGGCAAATGTGGAAGTGTGTACGCACTCAGTACCAGCAGTGTAGGCAGATCACCATAGAGTGTGCAGAGTCACCATCAATGAGATGAAGAGCACAGGTCTGAAGATAAATCATGTAGGTGTGTACACATAAATCTACATGCTCATCAGGAGTTCTGGTTGTAGTGTATGCAAACAAGGACCAGTAGGGTTCATGATACAAAGTGTCATGATCCCTTTGTGTGTCTATCCTGTACCCCTGTAGTAATAAATCCAGTATATTCAGCATGTAATAACCATTATCATTTAGTTACATTTAGATCCAAATTATAGTTATTGGCAGATTCATCCCGTCTGTGCCACATCACTTATTCTTTGCATTTTACATACAGTACTTAATGTTCCATACTTAACCTAGTTGCTTAATCTAAGGATTGTAATCTAGTTTGATTGATAATGTACATCGCAGGCATTATGTTGCTTTTTTCAATCACAGGCGTACTTTAACTTTTGGCTGTCTCCTTTCTATTCTGCAAAATACATTATTTTCTAATCACTTCAATGTATAAACTGCACTCTAGTGGCTAAATTATTATTGGAAATAGTAGATAACATGTTGGCTTAATCAATTAAAAACATTTGACTAAACTATATTTTAAACAAGGGACTGTACTTTTTATTTAGAAAAAAAGATAATAAATATATTACCTAATTTGTAGTATATTCAGCAGTATTCATCATCTTTGCAAAAAAAACCACCTAATACTATGTTCTAATTTCAAGCCCTGTTACTTTAAAGAAATGTTTGCTCTGCACGTTAATTCCTTGAGAGACAATCAGGCGTAAGGAGTGTGATAGAAAACAAAGTACCCACATGAGAAAAGTATTTCCTGGAAGACGAAAAACTGTATCTCCCCCATTTTCCTCCGCACACAACAAAAGATCAGAGTGTGAAACTGAACGGCTGTTTTGTGCAGTCACCAAACCAGGTGTCTCTCTTGGAAAGGCAGCATTAAAAAGTCAATCAAGTGGCAATCTTTCTAGCTGAAGGAACGCTTGTTTCAAACCGAGCCAAAGCCTCAGGCGAACAAATATATACTCCTTGTGTCAGCTTTTCTTATACCGCACGAATAATAAAACACAGCGTTCCTTTAGTCTGTCATATAATACCTTAGGTCAGTTTTAGAATTTCATCTTTGCCCCCTCCCCCCCAAAAAAGAAAGAAAAATATGTATATTACAAGGATGAGTCTCTGCAGACTGCGGTCACTGTTTTGTGGTCCACGCTATAGAAAGTGCAGGTGACTCCTCAATATTCTGATAGTTGTTTGCCACCCTTACAGCACTGGGGTCATGAGTTCAATTCCCGGCCATGGCCTTATCTGTGAGGAGTTTGTATGTTCTCCCTGTGTTTGCGTGGGTTTCCTCCGGGTGCTCCGGTTTCCTCCCACACTCCAAAAACATACTGGTAGGTTAATTGGCTGCTAACAAATTGACCCTAGTCTGTCTGTCTCTGTCTGTGTGTGTGTGTGTGTGTGTTAGGGAATTTAGACTGTAAGCTCCAATGGGCAGGGACTGATGTGAGTGAGTTCTCTGTACAGCGCTGCAGAATTAGTGGCGTTATATAAATAAATGATGATGATGATAATGATGATGATGATGATGATAAACCAAATTGTGCCTGACAAAATAATTTGAGTCTTGCAGTCTGGAGTTGAAATACATTAGAGTGCTTTGGTTTTGTTTTACTAATTTCTTTAGAATGGAACTGGAAATTACCCTATTTCTGTTTGCATCTTGGGTCTAATAACAGATCAGGAGGCCTAAGTCTACCCTGTGCTAGAATAGTTTTGGTGAAGGTATAAGAGGCTGACAGAAGTACATGCAAACTCCTGTGTTATTTGAATATTTGTTGCCCCTGAGCCACAGGATTACAGATATTTAGTCTTCTCCTTCTCTTGGCACTTAAGTATCTACACTCTGGCATCTATACAGCAGCAAGGAGATGAGATGTCGCAAGGTCCTTGTTATGGAGGTTAGAATCTGGCTTCTCCGAAAACCTCTTGCAAGTATTCTATGCACTATGCAGGGTTAATTATTAAAGAAAAGAGACGAGATTCTGTAAAAACGGAATTTCAGTCCAATGGTAAAGCTGTGCCCTCATGCCCTGAGCATGCCACACAAAATAAATTCAAATCATATACCTGATACTTTAATGAATCACAGCATCTTCTATACTAGTGTATTAGAGATTTAGGGGCATGTTTATGATGTAGGTGTTTGTGGTAGCGATAGGGCTTTACCCCATACATCCAGGGTCACCAGTTTCGAAGCGCTGCTATAACCAGAGATAGCTCCCTCCGTCTTTAACATTCACCGGGATTAGCGGGGATAAGATTCCCCATGTTGTGCCTATTTAAAAAGCGTATGTGTTCTGTTATTGCATCTTTCAGCTGCCATGGCGAGATAGTTTCTATAAATTGCAGCAATAACAGATTTTTTTATTGCGGCAATAAAAAAAAATCATGGTTATCGCCGCTTGTAGGTTAATAGGCTTCCTTATGAGAGCACTCCGATATTAGTTTCTGTTTAAAACAATAGACACCATCAACAATGGGATGTGTAGCCCATAAATTGTCTAAACATCATGATCCGCCTTGTGGATATAACACAGTCCACTGACCTGTTAGTAGGGTCAATCACAAGCATTCCCCAAAGGTGCTCTTCTGAACTTGCCTCCACCAATGAATGGGACATTTCCTTTTTCTAACATGGTATGGAGTCTTGGAAGAGCCTCTGTGAAGAGCCTGGGATACCTTAATGTCATTAATGAGTTGTAAAATAGTTTTTTTTGAAGTTAAACAGTTAATCATGATAGCAATTTTAATACTGGCAAAAGAATTACAGTGAATCTGTCATTGGCCACATACCTTGTTTTTAGTTCTGCTTTGTATCTCGTAGCAGATTGGTCACAGTGATTAAAAGTAAGGCTCACCGTGGCTATGGTGTTCATTTCTATAGACACTATCTTTGGATAGATTATATCAAGTTAGAGAGATCAATGAAGTGTAACTAAAGTCCTGAACATTCTAAGAAATACAAATGTACTTGCCAACAATCCGAGAAAAATACGAAAATCAAAATCAGGGCATCTTTGGTTCATGCGCGTGATCTGTTCTATAAAGTTCCAATTAACCTTGGCTATGCCACCAGTCTATAGGTCATGCCCAGTTTGCCCACTTTGAAGACAGGATCTTCCTTTGAAAATTGGGCGGGAAATATGTAAACCAAAATAGACTCAAATAATAAAAGGTGTAGTGTAAAGAGAGAAGACGGAGGAGGAATAAAACATTTAATGACATCAAGAGACTGACTAAAGTTAGACTTGATTGAGCAGAATGGATTAATACATTTTTTTTATCTGGTTCAAATAGATGAAATCATTTAACGGGGTTATCAAAGGCTGGAAATGCCCCATCCAATATTTTGAGTTGTCCGTCCTATGTAGTAAATAGGAGAAAGACCCCTATTTACCTAAAGCCAGGAGCTGGTGATTGCTGGCAATTCTCATGAGGGTTTTACCAGATCCATGGACTGTTTATAAAGTTTTGTTTGTTTTTTTGCTCTGTTTTTACTGCTCTTTTTTATTATTATAATAAACAGGTGCTACAAATAAGTAAATCTCCTTTGCACTTCTCTAGGAACAATGTCACTCTGACTAACTCCTCCTGTTTGAATGTGCAAACGGCTGCTCCAAGACGAATGAACCCATCTTGCTTCCCAACCCTACTTTTTCCCGGTCAAAACCTAAGCACACTTGTGCAAATCGAGGTGCAGTACTTGCACTGCGCAGCTGACACTTTGTACTTCGTAAATGACCATCTGTGCGTTCCCATGTTATTGCTCGTAGTTGGTGAAATCTATTGTCTTCATTCTGTCGCTCATTAGGAATAGGTTTGTATTCTAAGTAATAATGTCTGCTCCTACAGTAAATTATTAAGGATGTTAATAATCACCATGGATTTCTGTGACCTACATTTGTATCGATTTCTATAATTTGTATTAATTATTTTATATTTTGTATATTGTTTTTTGTATTTGATTAAATTGTATAATGTGCAATATATTTAACTAGCTGGTGCTGGATGGAGATTATCTGTTCTGATTGCTTCATCCATCTCCTGAATGCCCGATGTAAAAAAAAAAATGTTTCACAAATGCAGTATATGTATTAAATTATATTGTAGAATATTAAATAACATGATATACATATTTATATAATATATTACCATATACCTGCCAGGGGCTGGCTGGCAAATTCTAATACTCGGCTCAGCAGTCGATTATGAACAATTTAAAGGGGGAAAAAATGCACGTAGCCCTGTGGTCCAGCCCAAGTTTGCTAACTATGGAACTGGCCTGGGGTGCAGATGCCCCCCCCCCCCCAGCCCCTGTACCTGCCAGATGTCTATTGCTTGCAAAATGCATGCCCAATTTTACATGTAGATGCAGTTGCATGAAAAGAACAGAAAAGGAATGGTACACAAGAGGAGGCAGGGAAGAAACAAAGGGTAACATTTTGGAGAGCCTCCACAGAGGCAGCTAATGTGGTGGCTGTGTCATTGTACAAGGTTGTTATGTTTCAGTGTGTGGGTATTAATGGTAAGGGAGGTGGTGATGGCATACTTAACAACTCTCCCGAAATTCGGGTCGGTCTCACGGACTCCCGGGAGAGCAGGCAAGTCTCCCGCATACCTCAATTGCATGGTGAAAATGACGCGATTCGCTGGGAATCGCGTCATTTTGGCCACGTACCCCGCGACAAAACACCATTTCTGTCGCGGGGGCGGGGCAAAATGACGCATTTGGCCGCCCCTGCCCCCTCCCGCCCTCTAGTCATGCCCCTCTCCCAGAATACACTTGCCAAAAGTAGGCAAGTATGGGTGATGGTGGAAACTTAAATTTTGACCTAGGGCCCTGTGACTTTTAACAGTACCCCTGATCAGTGTCTTGAATGCTTTACTGACACATTATTATGTTTTGTTTTACATAAATGATTTACTATCATTCACAATCCCATTCTTGTGGCCCCTCTGTGAGCATTGCAGTGAAAGGTGGGGTCTGATCTTTTACTAATCATAACTTTTTTCTTATTGATAGGCATAAATTGGATTTATTTTCGCCTGTCAGCAAATTTACCGTTAAGAAAAAAAATATATATATATATTTTGATATATTACATTTCCTTCTTTCTCACTTCCATAGAGGGTCAATTACAGGAAATGCGAAGATCCAATCCAATTGAATTGCAAGGTAAAATGGCCACACGTACCAATGGGGGTAAACCACGTTTTCACACTTCCAGAACAAATCCCATACAATTGGACTTTCATTGCTTGGAACAGATTCACACACCGGGAAAAAGTTGGCCATGTGGTCAAAAATAACCAAACTGCCAAACCAAACCTCAACAATTTGCACATTAAAGAGCTAAAATCTTAAGACAGGAATGTTGTATTGAGTATCTGCTGTTCGGTGCAACCCTACACACTGAATTCTTCCTAACAAGTTCAGTTTTTAACACCATGATTTATCGATCACTCAACTTGGAGGGGACAATGCTGCCAAAGCAGCCCTGAATGCTATGCTGAAAATAACTGGCTAGACGGTAATTACCGTGAGCACTAATACGTCTGTAAGCAGCAACTCCTCTCTAGTTATTAAATCATTTAATGAGTCTGTAAAGTGAATCTCTCATGCTGCCTAGTGAAAGTGATACTTCCTCACAGACATTACTTTTACTTGTTGTGGATAAATAATGATGCACTGATCCAAGAAATACAAATAATGAACATTCTCGATTTTATATAAATGTTTAGAGTTGGGTGAAGGAATTTTCTTATAATAAATGATTAGATGTTTCAAGATTCCAAAAAAAAAAGGATTGATTAAAAGGAAAAAAGAATGTTCTCAATGTCAATGATCATATATGAACATGTTTATATATTTTGGCTCAATGTAATCCGATGATTGTTTTATTTCACAAGAAGTGTATTCATAATAGCACCAAAAACAACTTACTATGTGGCTTTTATGATGATCTTTGATGAGTTTTATTAAAAGCATTTAGCAGCTATTTACGCTTGTTTAATCCATTCGCTGTTCCTATGTATACAGTAAATAGATCCCACCCGTTTATAATCACTCATTTTAATTGTTACAATAGAGTAGTCAATGGAATCCAATTACCCAGATACCATGACCACCTTATGCAAATAATTGGTTACAAACTAAAGTTTGTAGGAAGACATTAATCATTTTTACATGTAACTATATAGTGCAAGTAATATAATAAATCATTAATGTGACTGAAATTGATGTGGCCTCTGTTCACCTCACCTGAGGATAAGGGTGTAAATACCACATAAAGTTATGGTTAATTCCAGCCCATGTTTTCTTGTGTAAGTCAATCAGGACAGTCTAAGGCAACAGAATAAGGAAAACATGGACTGGACCAGCGCTAATAAAATGATTGATTCAATATTATGAGATATATTGTGAGGACTTGCTGCGATACCAGCTACAGACTATAGGTGGCAGTGCACCTTCAACACTGACAACTGCACATTCTTTTTCACTTACTACAGTACTTTGCTAATTAGGACTGAGACCTCACCTCTATGCATCCTCTATACGGACCTCACCCCGACCAATCTTTGCATGAGCAAAGTTGGATATTTGTTTCTCAGCTGGTGATTCAAGAGTCTTGATTACCTGTTTACCTGTTTATTGACTTCTCCTCACGATTCTACCTTCTCCAACCCGTCAACTTCAGCTTTGACCCCCATGAACCATCATCTCAAGGTTAAGCAGGATTGACGGCTTTGTTGTGTCTCTGATAGCTGTCCCAGGGCAAGTGGTTCTTTCCTGGGAGCAGCCAGCACCATGAAATATATCTACTAATTTGCTTAAATATAGAAGTAAATAATTGCAATAAAATAATATATAAACACATCACGTAGATTGCACATACTGGAAAATAGAGGTTCACAAAGAACGTTAAAAAAACCACATGGCTATGATGCTCCCCTAAACAATATATAATAAAATAATTTAATTGTTAAATATAATCAAGCTTAAAAAATAGTTACAAATGAAGAGTATAGATGCATTTAAGCTCAGTGTTTCACCATGCAAAATATAGAGTGATCTTCAAAACAGCCCATATTTAATAACCATAATACCATTAAATATAGTAAATGAACACAACATTGTCAGTCCAACAAAATTTCCGGCTTATATGAATTAATGAATGAACAACTCTTACCGATGTTAGCGTCCTCATAAATGATACCCATGGCATCGGCAAAACAAGGGGAGGTTTCCTAGTGCCTGGAAACCCCCCTCAAAGCCTGGGGCACTGTATAATTGAGGTGGCTGGACCCTGCCCCCGCTTCACACAGCTCTGCTTGAAAAGGGAGAGCTGCGTGCACCTAACAGTAGTGCACGCAGCATTGCCCATGTATATTATGGGGATAGGAACAGTTGGAGAGCAGCCCAGCACTGTCTAATATTATAGCTATGCCCCCATGCATGCTGGTCACACCCACTGGTGGCGTGGTGTGGAAACCCCCCTCTACAAATCCTGCTTTTGCCCCTGCGTGGCCAAGTGAGGAAGATCTCTCCCAAACATGAGCAGCAGCCCACCTTATAGAAAGTTGCTCTATAGACCACTACAGCTCGAAGTAGAAATCTTTCCAAGGGACGTGTATTCTCTTGCAATGTTGGATCAGCTCTTGAAATGCTGCTGGCAGAACGTGTATGACAACCGCAGTCCTGAATGATGGCCGGATGGACTCACATGTAGAAATTAGCTGTGAATACCCACTTAACGTATTTCATCAATCAGATATTTGTTCTGCAGAAGAGCATTGAGCATGGACATTCATCCTATTTAAAATCATAACAACCAATCATCACATTCAAAAACTATCCGTATTAACTCCTTCCACACCTTTCTGATTCAAAATATTATGTTCAAGAAAGCGTCAACAAAGAGTCCTTGTTGTGCGACTTACATATTTTAGTCCGTCTCCACATTTAGTTAAATAAATGACATTATTTGTGTTACAATTTTGGGTCCTTTATTTCTAAAGAGCCATGTTCAGAAGATCTACCACATAACTCATTTTTAATTGTTCTAAAATAATCCACATCCAATGAACAATGTCCATGCGGTATATTTTTTATCCAAACAATGATAACATTAATAATAATAATTTTTCATTTAGATACTGCCTTTCTCCCAACAGGACTCAAAGCACATTACGTTGTTGCAGAGGATGAGGCAGCAATCTTGGGTGTGCGCAGCTGCTATCAGAGGCTGGCCGGGCTGGGGGGCAGATCCCACCTTGGCTCTGGGTCACTGGGGGCTACCTGCATATTTTTTTCCTTTAAAATGTTCCTAATAGGCTGGTGAGCCGAGTCTACACCCGCGCCCGGGCTAACATTTGTCAGCCAGACCCTAGATGCTATCCTATTAAAACATTTGCATCAATCCCTGCTCACAATTGCTTGCAATCTAAATTACCTGACACACCCACAAACACATACTAGGCTCCATTTTTGTCGAAAACTAATTTACTTACCAGTATGTTTTTAGACAGTGTGGGAGGAAACTGGAGCACCAAACGGAAACCATGCCCACACGTGGAGAACAAGCAAATGCCACACAGATAAGGTCATTGTAGGAATCAAACTCATGACCACAGAACTGTGAGAAAGCAGTGCTAACCACTATGCCACAATGCTGTTCCCAGAGTGTGAATAGTTACTAGTAGTTACTGTTTTTTATAAGTTCTAGGAGAAATCAGTTTTCCAACCAAGACTGATAGGATGATATTCAATTAATTTGTGGAATTTGTGAGTAAAATAATGATAAATAAAAGTGAGATTATAAAAATTGTTGTTAATATATGTAATAAAGTGTTTAATGGACTCTTCATCCACTTTCTAAATGAAAATAATATCGATATGATGGTCATAGAACACCAGATTCACCTTAAACGGACCAGACCAATAATATTGGTCTTCAAACTGTCCCATATATAATTTGGCGTAACAGGTGGGGGCAAATCAGATGCCCATGGCTGTTCCCTTTATAAGCAAATAATAATGATATTGAAAAAAAATATTGGTGTAATTTAGAGACGCGTTTGAGCATAAAATGTATGTTGAAAAAAACCACACACAATGAAAAGCGTACTCATGTGTATATGATGAGTACAATGCATCTTAAGATAGGTCCAGCTCAAAGACAGTAACATTTATACTAGATGTACATCAGACATACAAGTGTGGGTACTTATACCCTACAATAGCATAGAGATGGGGCTTGGTAGGGTTAGTAGAACATGCTAAAGTTGCATTACCCTATTTGTTCACAATATAACAATGTAATAAATTGCTTCCTTAACACCTCGCATGACAGTATGTCCGTCAGTCTGACGTCATCGGACGTTGGTGGGTTCTTGAGCTGCCAAAATTTTGTAAAGTCTGTGTTTCAAGCTGCCTTTGTTTCCAGTGAGTCATCGATGAGGTCTTTTGTGTAATTCTGCTGGGGTAAGTAGTGTCGGGATTTCCAGCGTCGTAAAAGTGAGTACCACCGGTCTTAACTGGTATTAATAAATTTAAAACTTGCATTTTCAATAGAAAATGTAACTAAATGCAAACCAAGAAGTAGTTGGGTCAAAAAATTGTAATAAGTATTTAGGGCACGACAGAAATACTTATTTAGTTGTATGCAAAAATGCCCCTCTGCATCCAGGCACACTGCCCCCTCTGCATCCAGGCACACTGCCCCCTCTACATCCAGGCACACTGCCCCCTCTGCATCCAGGCACACTGCCCTCTCTCACATTGCCCCCTCTGCCCTCTCTCACGCTGTCCCCCTCCTATGCCCTCCTCTTCTGCCCTCTGTCCCCCTCCTCTGCCCTCCTCTTCTGCCCTCTGTCCCCCTCCTCTGCCCTCCTCTTCTGCCCTCTGTCCCCCTCCTCTGCCCTCTGTCCCCCTCCTCTGCCATCATTCTGTCCCCCTCCTCTGCCGTCATTCTGCCCCCCTCCTCTGCCATCATTCTGTCCCCCTCCTCTGCCATCTGTCCCCCTCCTCTGCCATCATTCTGTCCCCCTCCTCTGCCATCATTCTGTCCCCCTCCTCTGCCATCTGTCCCCCTCCTCTGCCATCATTCTGTCCCCCTCCTCTGCCATCATTCTGTCCCCCTCCTCTGCCATCATTCTGTCCCCCTCCTCTGCCATCATTCTGCCCCCCTCCTCTGCCATCATTCTGTCCCCCTCCTCTGCCATCATTCTGTCCCCCACCTCTGCCATCATTCTGTCCCCCTCCTCTGCCATCTGTCCCCCTCCTCTGCCATCATTCTGTCCCCCTCCTCCTCTGCCATCATTCTGTCCCCCTCCTCCTCTGCCATCATTCTGTCCCCCTACTCCTTTGCAATCATTCTGTCCCCCTCCTCCTTTGCCATCATTCTGTCCCCCTCCTCCTCTGCCATCATTCTGTCCCCCTCCTCTGCTACGATCCCTCTCACACTCTTCCGCGCGCCAGGCGCCAGCCACAGAAAGAAGAAAGAAAACAGGAACTTACCAATCCGCCGGGCGCCGGGACCCAGCAGCCTCCTCTCTCCCGCAGCTGTCACTGACGTTGATATTCAGTGACAGCTGTGGGAGAGAGGAGGCTGCTGGGTCCCGACGCCTGGCGGATTGGTAAGTTCCTGTTTTCTATCTTCTTTATAGGTCTGGCCCGCGGCACCCCAGTGACAGCGCCGCGGCACCCCTGGGAGCCACGGCGCACAGTTTGGGAACCGCCGCCTTATGCAAACAAAAGTTGACATATCTCCAAATCTAAGTGAGCCCCATTCTAAGCTAATTTAAAATTAATCAAATCTAAACTCATGTTGCCTCTCCAAAATCCCACTGTAGAGATTAGTGACAAAGAGTATTAAACCATGGTCTAATTAGAATTCCATATGTGGGTTGTGGACTTGTTGTTTATATACTGTGGTGGCAGCCATTTTTTTAGGCTTTAACCAGTAACCAAGCAGTCTATCAATTCATTGGGAACCAATGACATCATAGGGACATATTGTCAACAGTAAGGAATAGGCGTACTTCAAATACTTGTTCACTCTTCAGCTCTCGAAAACATAAATAAGTAATCTCCCATGACCCTTGCTCAAGCCTTACCACGGATCCTCTGCTCTGTGCTGTTGTGGTCCATAAATATATAAACCCCCATAATGAAGGGCTTGGAACTCAACTAGCACTCAAGACGAGTTCTATGGTGGCCTCAATTCTTGCACTGGTCATTGTGTCACTAGTCCGTCAATGCAATGACGCCATGTTTCTATGTGCTGGGTCCTCAGACATCAGTGTTCTAAATGGGTGCAATCATGAGAACAGGAGGCAGGGTTTACAGAGGACTCATCTTGTGGCCTAATTGCATATTGGACCAATATAATCATGTAGGGTACAAGAGCGGAGGAACCAGTGCTGGGAGACCCCAGGGTTAGGTCTCCTGTAATTTAAGCAATTTAAGAAAGACAGTGGACGGAACAGTTTTCAAAAAATTTTCAATATAAAGATGGAATTATCCATTTCAACACTAAATAAATAGTGTTTTGAACTGTGGTAAACTTAAAAAGTTCAACTACATCCATCAATATGATATTTAACGGTATACAGGGGGTTCCCTTGTACAAATGTCTGAGTCACTCTTATTTCCTACAGAAGTTGTGGAATAAAAAAACATTTACTGTAACCAAAAGACTTGTCCAAGAGTAGGAACGATTTAGCTGACTGTCCTCTTATTTATTTCATTAAAAGGGCATTATACATCGTATGAAAGATGCATTGTGAACCTTTCAGATTTCTTCTCGGAATATAATATAAACTGATACATAGTCTAGAACCTTAAGCTCCCTGTTGGGAAGGATACTTGTCAAAATGTCTGCTAAATGGAGTAGGTTTAGCTACACAGTCACTGACTTGTTACATGAGCATATTAGTCTAAATTACTTTATATAATTCATTCATATAGCAAATCGGCAACAACCCAATTCTGGCAGTCATACCAAGTTGGGCTTATTGATATGGGGCATTGTTTTAATGTGTATGCAGCTGAGTAGTATAGGGGTATGTACCATGCTCACCCCAATTTATGGAGCGTTAATATGTATGATATTGTGTGCCACCATAGTGGTGTTGTAATACTAGTATGCCAACAGTAAGACCTGCAGAACCCACTTCCAGAAGACTTTAGCTATAGCAGACATCATTATTATAGACTATGAGTTGCCCCCAATGCTTGGGTACCCCAGGGTCTTAATCTGTATTTAGTGTAGGGTTAGATGGACAAGTATTGTGGAGGTTAGGACGTGACATGGGGTGGTCCAAGGAAATCAAGCGCCAGTGTCCAGTAAAAGTCCATTGCTATATCACATACATGGTAGTAAGGTCTAGTCACAGAGGTACCTGCATAGTTTAATTATCTGCCTCCTTCTTCTCTCAAAGCCATCCCTTCTGACTTCATTCTATGCGTTTAGTATAGGTGTGTGTCTCCATTACTATGAGAGAAAGTGTCAGATGCTGTCCTGCTTCTACCTCTAGACGGACGCCTGCCCCCTTGCGATGTCCACGTCTCGTTGCATAGCGACGGGACATTCTATTTGCATGCGTACGCAGAGTGTGGCATTCCATCGCATAGCAACAAGAGACGCTTCCCAGTTCTGATCCGCACGCATGCGCAGGGTATCGCGTTCCGTCACATAGTGACAAGAAACTTTCTCTTCCTGTTTAGTGGCTGGTTGTGTTTTTCCACCGAAAACAGCAGCACCAATCAGGGAACACTTTAAAGATCACTCAGACACCATTAGGGTGCCAGAGTATTTGGTCCTCAGCCTTGCTCTAATTCCTGTATATCTTGCTCATTAGGATTCTGACCGTGGCTTGTTCCTGACTTCCCCTTGGGTTACTGATTCTGGCTTAAACTGATTTCCTGGTTCTGACGCGGCCTCCTGACCATTCTCCTGCTTCTGATCTTGGCAATGATTATCTCTGTTGACAACCATGTACATCGCGGCATCCAGACTTCCATCTTGTATTCTGGTGCTCCTTCACCGCTGCTTCCCTGGACACCTCTCCAACTACCTGATACCGAGGGCCGTGACCTGCACACCACTTGCAGTGCAGTCCATACTCCCTTGTAGGGGTCCCTGGTGAACATCAGAGGCGTGTTAGACTCCGCACCTCAGTACTTAGTAGCGCCAACTGCTGGTAGGTGTCACCATCTTCATCTTCGTGGTTGTGGCAGAACGTAGTCTGATATAAGGCGAATATTCTACTAACCCAAGGACTCCATCAAGATTCGGGTTGAGTTGCTGCGCCAACAGATCAAGGTGAAACCTTTACACGCCTAGTGACATTTATAACCAGCCCCAATATACGCAGGTCCCAGGGGCTTCACTGATACAGACAGAAATTTGGGAAAAAGAGGGAAACACATTAAGAAAAAAAGTTCACTTTACCACTGAGCCTGCACATCAGAAGTGACTTTACCTTGAAGATCATCATCATCATTTATTTATATAGCGCCAGCAAATTCCATAGCACTGTACAATTGTGAACAAACAGTAATAAAACAATAGTGGGTAATACAGACAGGCAGAGAGGTAAGCGTAATCCTGCCCTATCCTATGATATAATCTCTTCTCTCCTTGATTCTAAATTGAATGAAAGCAGTCAATGAAATGATACATTTAAAATAAATGGGTTAGTCTCTGAGTTAGTTAGTTAGTTAGTTAGATAGTACTTATAATTGAAATAACTTAAATTGGTTAATGATTTCAACATCTGATTAAACCAATGTCTTTTTTTGTTTTTCCATTTTTTTAAAATTCTGACAGCCAAGTCTACATAGAGTTACATAGAGGATTGGATTCTACATGGGCGTACTGTGCTCATAGAGGCGGATAGAGGAGCTGAGGAGGTCAGTAGAAATTTATGTTGGGACAAAACTGAAATAAAGATTTCCATATAGTATTGTGTGGATGTCTCTTATGTCATCTTTTCAACTGTTATTTCACATTCAGAACAGTACACAGTCCTGGTGACTACTGGCATATATTTATTTGTTTTACATTTGGAACAGGGATCTTGTCTGAACTCTGTTATACAGATCCTCTTTTTAACTACTCTCTAGGTTTTAATGTTAAAATGTGTTTTGCTGAAGGCCTGAAAGACCAATAGGATACTGTGTTTCCCGATCTACTCAATTAAGAGGTCCCATTGAGTTGTAGAGAGTGAATCAAAATTTGGGATTATAATGATTTGAATTATTTGGAACTGGAAAATCACTTTGAAATGTTGTGCTGAAATAAATATTTACATTTAAATAAAAATAGCTTTTTTAAATAATATTTTTTGAAATTAAAGTCTCTAAAGGTGTTGCTTTTGAACGAGAAATTCTTGAAGTTTTAAAGGCAACAATAGAAACGACCATTGGGAACATTTACATTATAAACAACATCAGAAACTTTTTTCAAAATCAGAAATAAGTTTTTTAAAATATTAATAGTTCTATTAATCGATTAAAAATAACAAATTGAGGATATTTTTATTATAAAATACTTTTCAATCCCTTAAAATACCTTGTTTTTTTAAAATTGTTTAAAATATATCATTGTCAGTATAAATAAATATGAATATGTAATAAAATTTAACAAATCCCATACTATTGTCTCTTAAAATACCCTTTTAAACAAATTAATTTTGTTTGAACCAAAAATAAAATATGTATCAGCTGATTCAGATTGAAGAGTCACTCCCCTTTACTCAGTTGTGTAGCATTAAATAGTTTGAAAACAATTAACAAATTTGGCGGATGGAGAACCAAACTAAATATGAGCATTGCATCATATAAAGAACTACTAAAAAGAAAGTAAATAGTAATAAATAAATAAGTACATTTGTAGAAGGTTACAAGAAACAATGAAAGTGGAATTTGATGTTTGGTTTTGAGAAAGAGTTTTAGTGTTATTGTTTTACATGAGATCTTTTAACCTTCTTGGATAAGATATTTTAGTTTGGCTCTTTAAAACCTGCCAGAAAAAATCAAGTTTTACTAGGTACTTGTGTCTCATAAAATATTCAGTTTCATCCAGCTAACTCTTCTGATCTTGTTGGGAGGCATCCTGGGTGAGTCTTCAGGCTATTTACCGCCATATTCTTTGTGTATTACTGTCTTGTTTAGAATGAGTGTTTGACAAATGGAAATTCTTGTTGGGATAATTTCGTTCTTGTGATTTACATCTCTCCTTTTCATCCGGAAATGAGGTGGTGTTGTGAAATTATATTTCTTATAAAACACTTGAGATCTCTTCTATACTTTTACAGAGGAATTGGAGTATTAGGCTAGAAAGAATAGCATTCTGACATGCTGGGAAAACATTCATTATCAGTAATATGGAACTGCAGCAGTTCAAGATAAAAAGACGGCCAATCAAATCTAATAACTGTGAGACACAAATCGGATGTCTCAATGAAACAACAGAATTACTTGCAAAAATGGTCCTACGCTCGTGTTCGTAAATATTAAGTCCTATTTCAGGAAACATGTGGTCCGTGGAGTGTAAGCAGGGCTTAGGGAACAGCAGGGTCTTATAACGAGGACTTTGTGAACACAAACAATGGCCTCTAAGCCCTTGGTTTGGCTACCAGTACTACCACTATGACAGTCCACTGGCTCTGGAAAAGTCTACCTTCCATACTGCCCAGTGGAGCCAGTCTAGGTGATTATGCTGTATTAGGAACGGTGACAGATGTTATTTTCTATTTTAAATAGTATTCATCATCATTCAGACAGTTGTATTATTAAATCTCCCTTCATTTGCCCATGCACTAGACCCTAATTACTGCAAGTCTGTCACGAAACCAGGAGGAATTAGTGGATGGAGCCTGTTTACCAGTGGTATGCGCCACTGAATGAAGAGGTCTGGAGTTTAACACATCCCCGGTCTTCACCAGGGACCCCCGCATTATTACTTTATATGGTCAAGGTCAAGGGAGCCATCGTTCTGTTAACATCTATAGAAAAATGAGTTAAACAAAGCAATAGCCAGCCTGAATAGACCAGATTGAATTGATTGATGTCCAGAAGACTTCTCCATAAAGAAATCAGGTGTCCGAAATGAAAACGGGGCTCCCTGACTGTCATCACTGTTTGTAGCTAAATATATACTATTTAATCACATATTTGTGGTTTGTTTTTATTGCTAGTAGTTTCTTACAGTCACTTATTAAATCGCTTGTATTATTTGAACATACGTTTCATTGGGAACAGAAAACTTACGTAGCTGCGGGGCAATCTAGGAGAAATGCCACCTCTATATATAATTATTATTGTTGTTGTATTAGTAACCAAAGTGGCCCCTAACCCTCTCCTTCCAGTTTTGACAATGACTAGATGGAAGGGTCTCTCTGGATAGAAATGGTAGGAGAGCACGATAATATGGAAGGATAAGAGAAACCCACTGTGGAGAACAATGATGTGGGGTCTTGGGCGAGGTGGCATGACACTTCCCATGTATCATCATCATCATCATCACCATTTATTTATATGGCGCCACTAATTCTGCAGCGCTGTACAGAGCACTCACCCACATCAGTCCCTGCCCTATTGGAGCTTACAGTCTAACTTTCCTAACACACACACAGACTAGGGTCAATTTCATAGCAGCCATTTAACCTATTAGTATGTTTTTGGAGTGTGGGAGGAAACCAGAGCACCTGGAGGAAACCCACGCAAACACGGGGAGAACATACAAACCCCACACAGATAAGGCCATGGTCGGGAATTGAACTCATGACCCCAGTGCTGTGAGGCAGAAGTGCTAACCACTGAGCCACCGTGCTGCTGTATGTATGGTATTAAGATAACATCCCACTTCTGAGATTTTTGCAGAAGCGTTAACTAGGGGATGGTCATGCCTACACCAGCTTTGTGTCGCATCACTACTTCCCTTACATGAAAATAAAACATTATCTGGCTACAGCAGCTTATAAAACGTGGTAGCTGGAGTGGAGCGTAAGCTTTTATATGCCTTTTTCTGATTTTGAGAACTTTTTAGAAAACAGGTTTCAATATAATAGTTCCCATTCCTGTATAGCATAAGTTAGGGCTTTTGTACTTTCCATGTCCTACCAGGCTAAAGAATCATCATCTAGAACATTGTTTCTTACCTCCAGTCCTCACACCTCTGCAACAGCACATGTTTTCAGGATTTCCTTAATCATGCACAGGTCACTTAGTCTACTTGGCTGGGTCAATGATTATCCCACCTGCTTCCGCAGACAGAAACACTCAAAACATGAGCTCTTGGGTGGGCGTAAAGACTAGAGCTAAGAAACACTAATCTAGAATTATTATCTCTAGACATTAATAGAACAGCGCCACCTACCAGGAAAAATGCAGAATTCTTACATGCCAATGCCAAGCAACAGCTTTTGAATGAAACTTTTCTTGGTCATTGTAATATCTTTATTGTACTTAGCAAAAGGAGATGCACAAATTTGCATAGTTGTGCACAAAATGTACATAGTTCTCAGAATAAATACATTTTCAGCATAACTTGCATTGAATTGCCATATTTGGATCTTTTTGTAGCAAGAAAATAAATCCCTTTATTAGATGTCTATTATAGAAATGGAATAACAAACTAAGATTAACCACATTCCTCTTAAATTATAGCCTAATACACTGCTGTCTTTTTTGTTTCTAATTTTCTTAACCGTTTTTAATTACAGTCTATTCTTATTACATTCATGGCACTGGGTTTTTCTTCTGCATGTATCAGATCAAAAAGATTTCCAGAAAGAATATCCAAAAAAAATCCCGAGCCATTTATAATTTTTGGCATTGATTGTATGGTGGGGAGAATATCTTTCCTGCTGTTAATTCAGCCCATGTGTTGGTGGAGAATTGTGAATGCTCTGATTTGGCTCTCTCAGCTATCAGCGTTAGCTGAAGGTTTTCATCGCAGGAAGCCATGGGGTGTTTGTCCAGTATACATCCAAAGTATGTCCCAAATTATTAAAGGAATGTAGCGTATATGCAGATTAGGGTTTGTTATGTTACATGATAATAGTTTGATGTTTGCTTTGTGGAGACATCTCCCAGTCGGGCACATCATTTCACTTCTTTCCGGGAAATGTTTGGAGCCCAGAACTGTTCATTCTTTCACTTTGGGCAATTGGCCACATCTGTGAGGTTTTCATTAGGGGTTGTACAGCTGGGATAAGTGAGTACTTTGGAGAAAGAAGAAGTCAGAATAAAGCAATACAGTATTTCTCCCATACAACACAGATATTGGCATTATAGCTGCATTACCGCCTATGAATGACTTGGTCTCTCCCTCCATGGACCGCTGGGGGTTCTCTGTGAAGCCATTTTTCCTGGAGCTCCATGGGTTCATCTCACTGCCCTGTTGGCAGTGTGAGGTTGCAGAGTTGCAGTCAGAAGCCTGAGTCATGGAAATTGTAGCTTCTGTGTGGTCCATACGCAGGAACATCCCCTCCCAAAAAATTTAACAGTGGCTTAAATATTCAGCCACTTAGGTGGTAATGCAGCTAAGAGATGGTCCTTTGCAAAAAATCAAAGAGCACTCCCTGCAATCTATTTTTATGTGTTTTAAACCACTGCTGCATGGTTTCTTTGCCGTTCATTCACATGGGTAGCATGGTGGCTTAGTGGTTAGCACTTCTGCCTCACAGCGCTGGGGTCATGAGTTTAATTCTTGTCTATGGCCTTATCTGTGTGGAGTTTGTATGTTCTCCCCGTGTTTGCGTGGGTTTCCTCCGGGTGTTCCGGTTTCCTCCCACACTCCAAAAATATACTGGTAGGTTAATTGGCTGCTATCAAATTGACCCTAGTCTGTGTCTGTGTGTGTGTGTGTGTTTGTGTTAGGGAATTTAGACTGTAAGTTCCAATGGGGGCAGGGACTGATGTGAATGAGTTCTCTGTATAGTGCTGCAGAATCAGTGACTCTGTAATGCATGCCTACAGTCTTTGTAGTGTGTATGATAATTACATACAAGCCATGTAGCATTATATTTCATATACATCCAGATTTACAATGCTAACTTAATGATCCTACACCATAAAAATATGGCACTCTTGGGGGTATATTTACTAAACTGCGGGTTTGAAGAAGTGGAGATGTTGCCTATAGCAACCAATCAGATGCTAGTTATCATTTATTTAGTACATTCTATAAAAATGACAGCTAGAATCTGATTGGTTGCTATAGGCAGCATCTCCACTTTATCAAATATACCCCCTGGAGTGTAAATATGCTCTATATGTGATAATAATTTTTATAGTTCCAAAAAAAAGCATAGTGTAGAACACCAAACATTAAGTATAATCCATCTTTCATGTGCTCAGATGAGTACTTGTTTGACCTGTGGAAGAATGCACTTAAATGTAATATTGTTTATTCATTTACTTATTGCAACAACTACTGTACTGTAGGTGTTTTGTAGTTTTGTTAAGTTACTAATAAAGTTTTTTAAAAAACGCTGCAGTGTATGAAAGATTTTGCAGGATTTGCTCTATGATAACCCCCTTCTTTAACTTCATCATGATTGGACAATGTCTTGTCTGTTATCTACTGCTAACAGGTTATAGTTAGTCCCAGGACAATTATGAAATTCAGAAGCTGTCCAATTTGACTAACAAAACAAACAGCCAGGGAAGTATAAAGTATGTATCTATCTATCTATCTATCTATCTATCTATCTATCTATCTATCTATCTTTCTCAAGCAAGGTCAAAAAGCTTGAAGTACCATCTCACCTAGCATAAATCATCATCATCACCATTTATTTATATAGCACCACACATTCCGCTGCGCTGTACAGAGAGCTCACTCACATCAGTCACTGCCCCATTGGGGCTTACAGTCTAAATTCCCTAACACACACACACACACACACACAGACAGACAGAGAGACTAGGGTCAATTTGATAGCAGCCAATTAACCTACCAGTATGTTTTTGGAGTGTGAGAGGAAACCGGAGCACCCGGAGGAAACCCACGCAAACACAGGGAGAACATGCAACTCCACACAGGAAAGGACATGGTCGGGAATTGAACTCATGAGCCCAGTGCTGTGAGACAGAAGTGCTAACCACTGAGCCACCATGCTGCCCGTAAAGATGATGATCACATTGCTCATACAAAGAAATGTGAGAGGAGCTACAGAATTTAGGAGAAATGTGGACCTGAATGGAAAAGAATGTATTTAAGTGCTGGGCTTGCAATCTCACCACTGCACTTACCTTAAAGGGTTAAGCTTCTATCAGGATATGGAGGTAGCCAATAAGATTTCAAGAGGTGGGGTTAGGAAGATTTCACGGGGTGGGGTTACATAAGCAAGAGGGTCAGGAATTTTCCCTATCTTTCTCAAAAATTGCCCATCCGCCCTTCTCTTTTGATGCATTTGTTTCGGCACTGTCATTTGTGTATTGTTATTAACCTTGTTTTCTCTCCTAATTCAGACGTGGCACAGTCGGCGGTTTAGTACATTGCCGCAAGTGTTGTGTTGGGCCGCAGTATTCTTCCCCCTTCGCTCTTGTTTCTTCAAGGTCACTTGTGTAGGTGCCCGGGGTATCGCTTGTGTACGCGTGCCTCTGCGACCAGAAGGGGTGGAGTCTTTCTGACACCTCTAAGGTAGCGCCGGGGTTCTGGGCCAGATGGTCATCCAAAGTTTCATTTGGTTATTGACTGGTAGCTGTTACTGCATCTGCTTTCGTTGCCACCATTATTTTATAATAATTAATACAGTGACCTTAGGATGGCAAAATTTACACATGTGTCCGTGTCATTTTTTCAGGTCATGATTTATGCTTGGACAGGTTTAAGGTAAAAGGGTAAGGTGGTGAGGGGTCAGCCCTTAGCGTTTATGAAAGAGCAGATACCAGAAATAAATTGTATTCAGTCAGAGAACGAGATGAAATGAAGCTGATTAAGGACCAGCGTGTGCCGGACTACAAGGTGTATCACAATAGTTGAAGAAAGCCGAGGTGGTTGGAGAAATACCACAAGACTTCCTTGTATTGTGTGATCTCCCAGATAGCTATGAAGTGATCATGACCGCACTTAATGCTCGACCAGACGATGAGCTCACGTTGGAACATGTCCAAGGCGAGCTTATGGATAAATACAAGTGGAATACGACACTGTGCCCAGAGCAGAATCAGCATTAAAGACACAAGACTGGGGTAAGAACGAGTCAGCAATGTGAGAAATGTGAGTGTTGGGTATGCAAGAACCCTGGTCATCTAGAGGACACCTGCCAAGCTTGGAACCTACAATGAATAAGCTGAAGAAGTAAAATAATCAACATAAAGGCAGAATAGTTATTAAATATTGGCATTGTTAGCATTTACTGCTAACAATGTAAAGCTCCATCACTGTTATTATGGGGTGTAAGTATACTCACTTGTTACACCTGATGTACGTCCGCCACATAGGCTACGGGTTTGAACTTGACACATCTTGAGATCCATCTGACTAAACATATGCACATCTCTTCTCTTATGTACACATGCGTAATTATAAATAAGCCCCAGTGTGTGCAGGTAATGGTATCGAACACGCAAGTAGGAAGACACAAGCAATCTTCAAAAAGAATGGAATTGTGTTTCAGAACGAATCACCATACAACCCAGAACATAACGGTACGGCAGAGAGAGAGAACCGTACTCTTTGTGCAATATGTTCTTTGATCCAGATTGGGGTGAAGCAATCATGACAGTCTGGTATCTCCAAAATCATTTATCCGATAAGGCTACAGAGAAAACTCCATACAATCGGTGGAACGGCGAGATGACTGAGCTGCAGCATATTACAATATTTGGAATCAAAACCTATGTACATTTTCCAAAATAAAACCTTCCAGAAACAGAGAAAAACGAACAAAGTTATATTTAAATCAAAGTAGGCTATCTAGCTATAACACACAGAGAGAGAGAGAGAGAGAGAGAGAGAGAGAGAGAGAGAGAGAGAGTACTACCACCTCTACCTTCAGTTACACCCAGTCCTCAGGTACCCCTAACAGTGCAGGTTTTCCAGGTGACAAGTGAATTAATTACCCCCCACCTGTGGATCTGTTACAATGTGTCAGTGAGCAATGTACAAACTTGTGCTCCAGCCAGGAGATATGGAAAACATGCAGTGTCAGGGGGGCATGAGGACAAGGAGTTAGACAATACACGAGATGGAACAAGGACATTCCAGTCAAACTCCTGTCCTGCATGTTTCAAACGGGAAGACAACTTGAACCATGAAGTTCCACAATGAACTTGGTTTTGTTAGAGAAAGGTTTGTCTGCCAAGTGTATGGATGGAATATGTCAGTAGCTGCTTCTCTGCCTAGATGATCAATCATAGCTCACAAGGAAGACATGGAAGTTAAGCAACGTTGTCTTTGGAGCTAAAATGTGACCACCTGTGAATATGGATATAGAGAGAGAAAGATGGGAACGTTCCACTTAAGCAGAGTGCTATAATTAGAGCAGTCTTAAACCAGCTATCATGATAGAAAGGCAAGGTGTGTCACCGATGGATACAGCCTAGCTGAGATTGGAATGAGATGATGATCTTCTACCTAACAATGAGAAATACAGACAAGCAGTGGGGGGTATTGTTGTACGCGGCAACAACTACACATCTGCAGTATATATTGCAGCATCAATGGGAATTCCCTGTAGAATTGTGAGTAAGCCTTGCCAAATAAAATGGAATGCAGTCGAGAGTCATGAAATATCTTAAGCAGACTGAAGACATGAATCTGAAGATATCAGTAAAAGATGACCTTAAACTCACAGGCCAAGAGAACGCCGTCTCTACTGGTTGTAGGTCAACAAGTGCTTCAAGTTCAAGTTAGGGGATATTCTGGTTCAGTAGAAAACAAGTGTACGTTGCATTGTAGACATTTCCATTCATAATGTTTACTATATGTACTGAGTGTAAAAGTTGTAGTATATTGATATAAAGAATATGAATATTTTGATGAAAGCAAAGCTGGAAAACACACCCTTCCAAAATCCTGTGTTTGCCCCGAAATGTGGTAACAAGAATTGTATAACTCCTCCTGTATGGTCTTATATAGAGTTAGAAGCAAATCGAGCTCAAGGGAGCAACTTTGCACCTGAACAAACCATGTTGCGATGCAACAGGTGCAAATGCAATATTTATTTTTCATGCAGAAAAACACTGCCACGTATGCAGGGCCGGTGCTAGGGTCCACGGCGCCCTAGGCATTTTTAAAAAAGTGGCGCCCCCCCCCGCAAAAATCGGTGCCCTCCTCCCTCCTCCCTCCTCTCCTTACCTTGTCTCACCACCGCCGCCTCTCTGCTCCGTCTCCTCCCCTCCACTCACTGACACTAGTAAGTGGAGGGGAGGAGACGGAGCAGAGAGGCGGCGGTGGTGAGCAATAGCCTCTTCCCCCCTCCCCCGTGCATCTGAATGCTGTGCGGCGGCCGTGACAGGTATGGTCAGCGGTCGCCGCACAGTTTTAAAGTCTTTTAGAATTCTGTGGCGCCCTCCAGGTGCCCTCCAGAGCCCGGCGCCATAGGCAAGTGCCTAACCTTGCTTAATGGGAGCGCTGAGCAGATTTTTTAACACTGTGAAATAGAGTTGAGTTAGGACATGTCTCGCAACTCTGTCAGTCAGTATGCATATTATAAATTTGCCCCCCTCCCCCTGCAACTCAACATGGTTTTGCCAAAGTGCAAAATTACCCCATTTCCTTGCATTTACTCCTGACTCTAAAGGCCTGATTCAAGTCCGCACGCAGCTTGTATGTAAAGCGCATGTTTAAAAAGACCACGGAACATGTCCGTAGTAAGAAAAAAAGCATTTTTCAAGATACATTTGGACTTGAATTTAAGATATCATTGACAGCCTGATCTCATTTGATTGGGGGTGCTTTTAAATCTATAGTCACTGTCTCACTGGTTATGGTATGTGCTATAAATTTAAATTGCTATATCTCATGTTTGTTACTGGACGCACCGCACGAAATTCAGGGTAAACGTAAGGTGAATAGTTGTTCAGCATCAATACAGGTTTTTTAATAAATGTTTATGAACGGAACACTTAGAGCTTTTTAAACAAACAAATCAATCTGTATTAAATCTATACTACGGCCATCTATATTAAAGAAATTTGGTAGTTATGCGAAGACAATCTATCATTTAAAAAAGTTTCACCAGTTTAGAACAGATACCGTGACTTCAGGCAGTAGCTCGAAGGCTTTTGTGAAGAATAGAGGGCAAAACACTGTCTTTACCCACCCAACAGAAATCATAGGGCGGCAACTGCCCCCTCTGCCCCCCCGGGTTCTTACACCCCTGCTTGCTGTACGTAGACACACAGAACAGACTGCAGTATGAGCGCATGTATATATACAATAACAGGTGACATCAGAATGCATAAAACTTATTTTATCAATATGTAGAACAACTTTTAACCGTATAATCATTTTTATAAATATTTATTTCCAAATATATATTTATTTTATATTAATTACATAAATAAAGATGCTTTCCCTGTACGTACAATACATTTTTATAGTATATCTTGCTACTGGCACGCATAAGTGTACTTTTTAATTTAAAGACTATGGGCCTGATTCATTAAGGATCTTAACTTGAGAAACTTCTTATTTCAGTCTCCTGGACAAAACATTTGTTACAATGCAAGGGGTGCAAATTAGTATTCTGTTTTGCACATAAGGAAAATACTGACTGTTTTTTCATGTAGCACACAAATAATTGATAGCTTATTTGTACACTGAAATTTAAGTTGATCTATGACAAAAAAAAGCCAATATTTTCCTTATGTGCAAAACTAATTTGCACCCTTTGCATTGTAACATGGTTTTGTCCAAGAGACTGAAATAAGAAGTTTCTCAAGTTAAGATCTTTAATGAATCAGGCCCTATGTCATCACTATCAGTCGGCATTTACACCTGACCTGTAGTGGGTGCAAAATATATGGTTGAAAACAAGTGCACTTATGGACTTATGGCAAACACAGGTCTACGTTAGTCATCCCCTTTCCTCATTCTGCCTATCAAGCTGCAATCAGTCATAAGTGTTATTTGCATTCGGACATGAATGGCTTGCAATTGCATTCATTGGGGTAGTGTCTGTAATTGCGCAGTGCAGAATCACGCAAGATACACTGCGCAAATGGACGGACACCAGCATGGTGGCTCAGTGGTTAGCACTTCTGCCTCACAGCACTGGGATCATGAGTTCGATTCCCAACCATGGCCTTATCTGTGTGGAGTTGGTATGTTCTCCCTGTGTTTGTGTGGGTTTCCTCCAGGTGCTCCGGTTTCCTTCCCCACTCCAAAAACATATTAGCAGGTTAATTGGCTGCTATCAAATTGACCTTAGTCTCTCTTTGTCTGTGTGTGTGTGTGTGTTAGGGAACTTAGACTGTAAGCTCCAATGGGGACTGTGGAATGAGCAGGGTACCCCCAACAGCACAGAGTTGAGATGCAAGTCTCCTGTTAAACTGATGTTGGATGATGTCAAACCTATATGAAACAAACATTCATCCAATTAGTTTGTATGTTTTTCGTTTTGTATGTTAAAATAAGCAATATTTTTTTATGGGTGAACACAACCATTATTCCCACTAGGATGAGTAATTTGGATATTATAAATTATAGTTTTAAAAACTTAGCCTTAGAGTTTGTATGTTCTCCCCGTGTTTGCGTGGGATTTCTCCGGGTGCTCTGGTTTCCTCCCACACTCCAAAAACATACTAGTAGGTTAATTGGCTGCTATCAAAATTGACCCTAGTCTCTCCCTCTCTGTCTGTCTCTCTCTCTGTCTGTGTGTGTCTATATTAGGGAATTTAGACTGTAAGCTCCAATGAGGCAGGGACTGATGTGAGTGAGTTCTCTGTACAGCACTGCGGATTTAGTGGTGCTATATTATAAATTGATGATGACTCGTTATTCTGTGGTCATGTTTGTTGACGCACCTAGACTGGTGTTCAAGGCAATCTCAATTAATGCGGCCTTATAGTGTTTACTGATTCACGCCAGTAGCAATTACCAATTGCTCCGTGTCATGCTAACCATTTGTAATTCTTAAAACAAGCCCTCCGGCCTACTGGTGACCCGCCTGCTAATCCACATGTCAAACACTGTGGGAATCTTTATTAAAAAGATTTTTGCTTTTCCCAAAAGTGGTGGTTTCATTTGTTTCTGGCGAGTAGTCATAAATTCCAGCAGGATAGCTGTTCAGTTAATCACAGCCCTTCATAGCTACACTGCTCTGTCTTTTGTTTCCCCAAGTCAGAACACAAGCCCCGGACAGGGCCAGCATCCACTCTGGTTACTGTAATGATATTAGCAACGATTTACCTGACTGAATAATACTCGTTTTACACACATTCAATTTAGCCATCCGTCAGCTATCCCTGCGACACTTAACACCCTGTGAAATATTGCTAATATTATACGGAAAACAAATTAAAACCCTTTCTGTTTCCTAAGCTCCGTGACATATTTCAACACCTTCCTTATAATTTCATCGATCCCAGTCTTTCACACCCTTCTCAATTAGCCGGCAACAGTATAATCCCAGGGAGCGTTCGCCCCGGCTCATTCCGCATCAACTGGGATATAAATTGAAATCTTATTTCAACAGGTTATAGAAAGCTGGTATTTAAGATCCAGACTTTGGCATGGAGCGCGTTCTGCAATCATGTTCAGCAATCATGTTAGTGAGTCATTATGAGGAGGTGGACGGGTGACATCAGAGAGGAGAAACACATGGTGAATATAAGGCTCCATCGCAGGATTTAGGAATCAATTTAATAAAAATATCCAGACAAGGGATTATGACTGTTGGCAGATGCCGAATGTTTGACTATCTTAGAAGTGGGATTGCAAAGGAAAACACCGTCCTTTATATATTTTTGGCAATGTGAACGCTCCTTTTTTATCCAGCTCTTCTGGGTAGACGTAATTAAAGCCAGTTCTATGGCTTTTTTCACACTTTTTTTTTTGTTGGTTTTAACTCATGTATTATTACGTTTTAACTCAGCGTAAATATTTTGGGCAGAATTGCAAATTATATTGCCAGTCATGGCTGTCAGTAAATTTGCTGTCAGTAGCAAAAGAGTGCAATTAGGGGCAGCTGGGCATTCAGTATGTCTATACTGTACTCCAGTTTTAAACTTCATTTGGGGTTCGACAGAGTGGCTAGAATAGCCAGTGAATCGATCAAGGTGCACATGCATCCACCTGGTCATCAGCGATTGTCCATCCTGCTGCATTCACCTGTGTAGATCCATGCATTGTCTACAGATTGTATTGAAGTCAAATAATTGGATATGACCATTTCAATTTAATATCTGTCAATCTGATTGTCTATGTCTGAAATTATGCGAATAGCACGCTATGGCGTTGAGGAGCGTAATTAACCACAACACGTGCGAACACTTACACACACATTTACACGAACACATACACTGATAATTAGTTCATTTAAAAATAGTTGCAACACATAGTTATTTGTTATGAAATGTAGCAGGGTTTATAGTTAAATATTATAATGTTATATACACGTTAGTGAGATCTAAGGGTCAGGCCACAGGAAACATATCATGTCTGGTATCATTCTAATCCCATATTTATCCGCAGACGTCCGGTTCAATCACCTAAAGGATCGCACCATGCATATGCAAGATATGGATTATAGGGAATAAATGATCATGGATGGTATTGTGTGTGTAATGTAAATAGACCAGTTTGAACTAGTTTTTCGGCGGGAAGATTAGTATGCATCATCTGGAAAGCTGACCGCCGCCCTTGGAGGGCATCGTTTGAACCAGCCAATGACCTGCAGTACACTGGACCTTCCTGAAGCCTGGACGTATGGAAACATGCCAAATCATTTGTATAAATTTACACTGTATCACTGATTGTATATAAGCAGGGGTCCTGGGACCAGCAGACAGTCTCTTTGACCATAGACTTCAGGACTGAATGACTGTATGCTGGATCCAGGGCGCCTGCGAACGTAACGGCTGTACTTATTTTATTTGAATTGTTAATCTGCTGCTTTTTGCTATTAAATCACATTGTGCTTTGGAACCACATAACTGGAGGTGGACAATCATTTTTGGATAGTGACATGACATACATAACAATTAGAATGTAGACTGGTAATGTAGTATCGCGTATCTGTGTTTGACGGCTGCCTTCACTAACCATTGGATCTAGATATCTGACTTTGTTCTTGGAGTCTGATTTTGTACCTTATTGCCTGCTCTTGAGTAAGTCTCACCTGAACCTGTCTGGTGAAATAAGGTCACAGTTTTAATTGTATAAATGATGGTGGCGTAGAAATCAATGCAAGTTGATGTATCAAGATAATACTGCTCAACATAACAGATGGCCAACCGGTCCAGAATGCCAGGCGCTAACTTACGGCGTCAGAGAGACAACAACCCTTCTGTCCTCAAAGGGAGCGTTCGCTGCCCAGGGCCTTTGCAGAAAGGACCCTATAAGAGACATAATGTGAAGGGGGAAGAATCCTGTGGCCAACCATAAACTCTTGCGCCATGTATTAACACACAGCATGCCACCAACTGGCTTTAGAACCTCTGCCAAATAACTAAAAATTTGGGCTATAAAAATATGCAATTTGTCATCAATGAGATGCAACCCCATCTGTAGATAAAAATCATAAATAGCCTTGAAAGTGCTCATGCTATGAGGCCCTTTATCTGAGGAAAATGCCCTAACCTCTAAAGGTGACAAGTGAACCAATCCTGGGTTGCCAGAATTGGAAGCAAGGGTACTATAGTCTTGTGGGTTTGATGTATTTCTTATATTTTTTTATGCTATCCATGCTATCCTGCTACCATTGCGGAGGCAAACTCGTGGATTCTAAAGGAGTGCGTGCTGTAATTGGCTGGATTCAGCCCTATAATTGTATTACATCATTTAAATATAAACCCGAATTGGTATTTGGTAAAAGATGTAGAGTCAAGAAGCAGAAACCAAACATGCCCACCGAGAGGTCTAACCAACACGTAAGCCATTCGCCAGAGCAACCGGGCAAATGGCAGTATACGGCTGTGACTCCATCGTGACCCAACACCCCTGCCAAATTTAGCTGTGCTAAACAATAAGGCTTCATACTCGTTATATGTCACTCCCCAAACAGCATCAATCAGCCTACGTAAACCCCTTTGCAACTATTATTATCATCCTTAATTTATAAGGTGCCACAAGATTTCTGCAGCGCCATACAGAATATAAATAGTAGACCATACAGGCTATAACAGCAGAAAACAATAAACAAGTAATACCAAGAGTCCAAAAGCTCCAAGCATAGCTAATACCAGTTGGAGCAAAAGAACAGGTAGAGACAGGAGGGACGAGGGCCCTGCTCGTAAGAGCTAACATACATAATGGAGGGCAAACAGACAGTAGGCAAAAGGGGGAGTCAGTGGATGGATGGCAGGCTTTTAGGAACAGGTGAGTTTTAAGTGCCCGTTTGAAGGTGTACAGAGGGGAGAGTCGGATAAAATGAAGGAGGTCATTCAAGTGGAGGGGAGCAGCCTGAGAGAAATTTTGCATTCGGGAGTGGGATGTAGTGATCAGAGTGGAGGAGAGACGACGGTCATTGGCAGATTGCAGGGAGCGGGAGGAAGTGTGAATGGAGAGGAGGTTGGAGATATAAGGGGGTGGGAGAGGGCCCTGTAGGTGAGGGTGAGGAGTTTGAAAAGGATTCTGTAGGTGAAGGGGAGTCAGTGTAAGGCAAGGCAGGAAGGGAAGGCAGAAGAAGAGCGGCATGAAAGGAAGCTAAGTCTAGCAGCCGTATTAAGTATAGAATTAAGAGAGGCGAGGTGGGAGCAGTGTGGAGGCTGGTGAGGATAAGGTTAATCAAGTTGGCAAAATTCTGGGATAGGAAAGGCCAAATTCAGATGATGTTTTGTAGTTTTAAGCGACAGGGTTGGGAGAGAGATTGAATGTCGAGGGCAAAGGAGAGGGAGAAGTCGAGGGTGATGTCAGACAGCAGAGTTGCGGAACAGATGAGATGTGGTATTATTAACAGTGATAGAAAGGTCAAGGTGGGATGAAGATCTAGAAGGAGGTAAACAATGGGATCAGTTTTGGCTCTATTTATTTTGAGAAAACTTGAGGACATCCGAGAAGAGATGGCAGTCGGATACACAAGTGAGGAGGGGAGGGAAAAGATCAGGAGAAGAGAGGTAGAGTTCAAAGTCATCAGCATAGAGGTGATACTGGAGACTGAAAAAAGTGTTGAGTTCACACAGGGAGGTGGTGTACAGTGAAAAAACTAGAACAGAGCCCTTAGGGACTCCTACAGGGAGGACAGACGGGGACACAGAGAAGGAGTGGTTGGCAATGTATGAGGTGAACCATGTGAGAACGGAGCCAGAGATGCCAAAAGAAAAAAAGGTCTGCAGCAGGAAGGGGTAGTCCATGGTGTCGAAGGCCACAGACAGGTCCAGGAGGATGAGCAGGGAGAAATGACCCCTGGATTTAGCCAAGAGAAAATCGTGTGTAACATTGGCCAGTGCAGTTTCAGTGGAGTGGAGTTGGCAAAAGTCAGGATGAAGAGGATCAAGGAGGGAGTTGTCCGAGAGGTACCTGGTGAGGTGGTTGCAGACAACCAGCTCGAGAAATTTAGGGGCATAGAGGAGAAGCGAAATGGGGCGGTTGTTAGTGAGGTGAGGGTCGAGATTGAGTTTTTTGAGAATGGTGTTAGGAACCGATGTTAGGAACCCCTCCAGTCAGCACGTCAAACCCCAGAGTCTGCTCTGAAGTCCGATTTTCACTGGAGCCCCTAGTGGTGGGGACAGACTTGGCCGCAGACAACAGAGGGTCGAGAGATGAGCGCTGACTGGGGAGAACCCAGCTATGGAGGGTAGAAGAAATGGCAGAGTGAAATCCAGGCAGGGGTCAAGGGCCGGCAAAGAATATCAAAGCACAATCCGAGGTCAGGTGTCACAGGCAATACAACAAGGTCCAAAAACAAGCCAAGGGTCATACACGGGAGATCAGGTCTGAGCAAAACAATCAAGGAGCAGAAACAGGAACAGGGAGCCTAGCTACACTGGGAGCTATAACTGGCAATGAGGCCCTGTCCTCATTGCCTTAAATAGTAAGGAGAGCCAATAGGAGTGAGTGCTAATGAGGCCCCTCCCTACTGCATAATCCTCAGAGAACTAGGCAATACAAACAAAATAATGTTCAAACAGCGCCAAGAACTTCCTAGCAAAAGACTCTAACACAGAGTCTATATACACAAAAACTAAGCCAAACATTACCTTTTTCTGCTTGCATGCGCCCGGGTGTCAGACAGCTGGCCGGGTGCTGCGGCAGTGGAGTTACAGCGTCCCGGTTGTTGCCCAGGCAACCGAGATGTAGGAGGCGGAAGTGACGTCCCGGTCGTCATGGAGACGCCTGGCACTACCGGATGTGAGTCGCGGCGGTCCTTCGGGGAGCCGCGGCTCATAACAAATGGTAGTGATAAGGGCATGTTTAAAGGATGATGAGTGAAGAGTGACAGGTTGAAGAGGTGTGCAAAGTAAGAGCAGGCAGTGGGAGAGAGGAAGCGAAGGAGGTGAGAGGGAATGGGATCCATTTGGCAGGTAGATGGGAAAGATGAAAAAATGAGGGAGTGTACTTCTTCACCCGAAGTAGGGTGGAAGGAGCACCAGAGTTGGTTGCTGGAGGGAGAGAATGGTGGAGCATGGGGATTGCAGGAGAATGATGTGAGGAGGAGATATCAAGGTTCATTGCCTCAAAATCAGTGGCAGAGAGGGAGAGAGGGATGGGATGGGGGGGGGGGGTCATCTGCTTTGTAACATCTACTTACCCCTGTAACTGGGTCATAAAAAGATTCCAGCTAGCATGGATGACATCCCCACCTTGGAAAAACTGAATACTTATGCCACACAAAGTCCAGCATGCAGCGGCATCTATTTGTGTGACAGCAACCTTTTCTTTTTCTGCAGACAGAACCCAGTCCCACCTGTATGCCTTTAAGGTGGATGGGGCCAAGGATATCTCCACAAGTCCAACTATGCCATCTCGATGATCTGCCAAACATGAGCAGGACAAGGGGCACCATTAAGGTCAGCATGAGGAGCAAGTTCCCTGACTTTCACCCAGTTAAAATGCGAAAGCGCGTCAGATGATCCTTGGAACATGTTTGGCCCTAAAGTCGATGTTATGATAATGGCAGCGCAAAAACCAAATATCTCATAAGCCGAATTGCAGTGGAAGAAGTGGTGCTTAGCTATTAATGGACTGCATAACCCCTAAATTGTCACATTAGACAACAATGTCATGACCCCATAATCGAGGAGCCCAGAGCTCCATGGCCACCACGATTAGGAAAAGCTCTAACACTAACAGATTAGCAACTATACCTGACAAACCCATTTCAAGGGCCACGGTGTGGAGCACCATTCCCTATCGAGATAGGCCCCGAAAATCTCATAGAAACTGCTGCATCTGTGTATAGATCAAGGTCACGGCTGGACACTACAGAACTTGGCCATATGTGATCCCCATTAATATTTGTCAAGAAAACAAACCTAAATTGACAAGTTCACCCTAATCTCTTGTGATACCCGAATATATGCATTGGCTTTAGTTATACCAGTCATCGCCCCATCCAATTTCCGTCAATTTTTTTTTTACCCATGGTGATAACGCGCATGGAAAATTAAGGAACCCTAACAACGATTGGATCTGCCTGAGGGATACTTTATCGGAATGCCTGACTGACAAAATCAGCTTTCAGTTTCGCCACCTTCTCCATAGGAAGGTGGCAACAACCCACTATAGCAGTGTTTATTAACTCCAGTCCTCACGCAACCAATCAGATTCTAGCATCATGTTCTAGAACGTTCTAGGTACAGCCGAGGGACAGCGCATGCACATTCCGGCAAGTTCAGGGCAACTCCTAGGTATGTGTTTTTAGCTGTATCACTTACACCAGCTACAGTGTGTCAGGAACCCCTCCAACTAGTACAACACCACCCAGAGTCTACTCTGATAGTCAGGTGTTCACTGGAGCCCCTAGTGGTGGGGACAGACTTGGCTACATACTATAGAGGGTCGTGTGATGTGTACCAGTTGCGGGGAACCCAGAAGCAGAGGGTAATGGCAGACAGCAAATCCAAAGAACAGGCCGAGGTCAGGGGTCACTTGCTAGGAAGAATCGTCAGGAAACACGCCAGGGGTCGAGGTCACGAGCAAATCAGCAGAAACAGAGATATAAGCCAAAAGGTCAAGGGCACAGGCAAAAGACAAATCCAGAGGACAGGCAGGGGTCATACATGGCAGGCAACAATCCAAAGGCTTAACACCAGGAGTACAGCAGCAGGCAGCAACACAGGAATCTGGAAGCTATAACCGGCAGGGAGGCTAAGCCCTCCCTGCCTTAAATACTGAAATGGACCAATGAGAGCTCAGCTCTCTAACTGCACACAGGCTGTCCCATAATTGTATTAATTAGCCTGCAGGCTCGCCGCACTGTTGCGCACGCGCCCAGCTGCCCTGCAATGCCGGGACGCGGCGCTGGACTGAAAAGCGTCCGACCGTTGCGGTTGGCTGGCCCCCGTAAGTGACGTCCGGGTCGTCATAGCGGCTCGTAACACAGTGAAGGTGTAAGTGCAGACTGATAGTGATTACTACATGAATATATAGTAAGAGAGGATGCAAAAATAACTAGAATCTGATTAGTGATATTGGTTTGCTATGGGCAACACCTCCACTTTTCCTTTTTAGAAGTTTTTTTAAATCTACCCCCTGAGATTTATATACATCGTCTTCATGCACACAGAGCCGAAACAGTACCTGTTAATTTAATCCAGTATACACAATAAGAACAAATTCTGAGAATTGCATTCAGCAAACAGGGAAGTGGTACTGTGCCATTTGTTGCTATAAAAAAATAAGAACATTGTCAGGGTCAAAAACTCCTAGGAACAAATGTTTAAGAATTGAAACTGTCAATGGAAATTAGTGAAGTGTAGACATAATGTTTAAGATAAACACTGAAAACTGGGCCCCATGCATTTCTGAACCATCAATCCTAGTCAGTCATTTTGGCCTGTGTTCCAAGCCTTTTCCTGTAGAATCCTGGATAGAGTATCAGAGGAAATCAAAAGCAAAGCATAAAAATAAAATCTGCAAGTAAATATGAGTATTGGCTCTTAGCGGTACTTCCTTTGGCATGTCATGTGCAATTCTATTATTAGTAACCCAGAAAATAGGTCTCAACACTAGAGTCAGCTGGAGAGAAAAAGCTCAGCTATTTAATCATGACAGTGGTTTATTATTCTTAAATGACATGTTTATATTGTATGCAAACTTGTCACCTTTACTATTACACAAGCACTTTTGCAAAGAAAATACATGCATTGCATAAAATAAAGGTAACAAATCGGTAACGTTCAAAGCATTTCTTCTGAGCTACAAAATGTTCTTCAAATGTTGATGTGGGATGAAATCAAGCAGTGCAATCTCTGAATGTGCGTGAACAGAGCAACCTCTAACCTATCAGGCCACAGCATCACAGAGCATTTCAGGACATAAGTGTGCAGATCTTGTGGGAGGTGGTGACCTGACCACTCAGGTGATTGTGTTATAATGACAGGGCTGCATGTGCAGTAAATGTCATTTTAAAACCACAAAAGAACTGTAGCGCATTTTTGTAGTTGTTTAGGGACATCGCGGTCCCGATTCATCTTTGGTCGCAAGTTCTTTGCGTCTCGTATCTTGCGTGAAATTGCTCTGCACATGCCGAACGGGACTTACGCCAGCATGCAATTCATGTCTGCACTCACATGACACTTTCAACTTGAAGGGTAGAACAGGGGTGGGAAGTGGGCGGACGCATGTAGGCAACATACGGTAAGGGCCTGCCAAGGGGGAGAGTGCATGCACATTCAGAGAAGTTCAGGGCATCTCCTAGGTATCACTTGCACCCAGTGGTAATCGTTATCACGATTACCACCATTCCGACCGGGACCCCTCAGGTTAAGTGTTTAAACGCTTGATCCGACATTGCCACTTTGAATTAAGGTTTATTCAGGTCTCAATGAAACCAGTTGGGTGCCGGACATGTGTGTATCAGAATAATTTGCGGGGAGCATGGTGCTGGGTTCAGAGATGTAGACCGTCATTTTGGAGGTAAGTCTGGTAAATGCAAATCGTTTTTTTACACATTCGGAGTTTTATTGTAGGTGTCCTCGGTGTCAGAATTTTGCGCACCGTTCAACCGTACCCCACCCCTTGCACCAGCTACAGGGCAGATGTGTGTGCCGACTGATAGTGACACCCTGATTTATGTATTTCATGTCAAAACAATGTAAAAAAACAATTTCCTTTTAAACGATATATTAGTTAATGATTATAGCATTAAGAGTTGTTCATTTATTTTATAAAAGAGGGTTTTTGTAATACAATCTGATGAGACATTATATTGCACATATACATGTGGGTATAGTGCACTGTGTTCTGTCTGTCTACATGCGGCAAATATAGACAGAGCGTATGTAAATAAAAAGGTGCTGTAAGGAGAAGATTGACAAATAATATGCAATATAAAGTGAGCTTTGTTTTTTGTTGCATTATTTTCATTATTTAAGATTTATCATTTATAATGAATTAAGAAACACTAAAGCAGCCTCTTTTTTTAATATTGATAAATATATACTGGACCGAATGCCACTCTTTAAGCATGGGCCGCTACTTATGGACCAGTGCTGTGTGCTTGCCCCTCCCCTGCAGAGCTACAGTCTGCCAGTCAGCCCTTGGTGGCATACTAATGTAAGTAACCGGTAGTAATCCAGCTATCTGTTTCTTTAGATTCCACTGTGGGCGTAGAGGATAAGTGGCATTAACGAATGAAAAGAATGCTTTTGCTTGTTCCTCCAAGGCTAGAGGGACATACTGGGACTTGTAGTTCCACCGCAGCTGGAAAGCCCAGGGTTGCCTACCTGTGATTTGACAAGCTGATATTATTTTATTTGTTTCTTTGGTCACATTATGTATAATCACAAAGTTTGTCCTGTAAAACTTTTTTTTATTTCCATTTGCTTTTTACTGTCTTCATATGACTATAAGTACAATTATGCAAATATTACTTAATCTCCATGATAGTAATAATATAACCCATTACAGTACTAGATAAACTTTCCATGAAGACTGGAGTTTAGCTTTGTGCTGGGGTTGGTTAAATGTTAAATCATTTATTCCACGTGCGAGGAAGATGTCTCTGTTATCATGTATGTTTGCTTGGCAGTGCAGCCTGCTCTGGTTTAGGTACGCTTCTGTTTCTCTGTGCGCTGTATAATTCTGTCCTACTTGGGATATTTAAGGTGAACAATCAGAACCACATTGATGCCTGGACGAGCTCAGCTTTGATCTATTAAGCAAATCAGCGACAAATCGGCAGCAGACCAGCTCTGGATTCAAACCAGGGCAGGGGGAGGTGATGAAATGACAATTCTCACATCTTTAATCAAAATAAAGATATTAATTCCTACTGACTTCCAGCCAATCGTTAGACTGCATATGTACATAGTTGGCCTAACTTAAACTGCAAACATATTTGAATATCATGGGTACTGTATATCTCTCTTTGATTCGTTTCCAAAGCATCGGAAATGTCTCCAAGTTCTTTAGGGGGGAATTACAGAAAGAAGCACAGTCTGTACCTATTTACATTAAATGTCAGGCTAAGCACTACAGGAGCCTATGCTGGAATCTGCCTAATTGCCTTTCATCCTGATTTGTGATGTAAATCAGAGCTGAGAGAGCATGCAGCGTGGTATACTAATTACAGGATAAATATTACGTTAGACACATCTATCTCATACATGCGTACGTACCTGGCTGCGCTGGAATGGGCAACGCTTTGTGACTCACAAAATGATTTAAAGCATTTTCAGTCTCGCAAGTATTTTTAAAGCTCTAGTTGGAAATACAAAACCAGATTGTAAAAATGATGTATCAAGAAAGACGGATGCTAAAACCTAGGTTTCTGGATCGAGTTTAAGTGTCCGCAAATAGACTGAGGAACATTTTAATTGTGGTTAAAACAAAAAAAAAGCTATTTAAAAAGATGTTTGTGTGCTGTAACCCCCATCCTCCTCCTTCTCAGCCATCACATAACATACTGAGGGCTGTGATTCTACTTGTGTGTGTGTGGCTGGCAGCCATACTTTTCTGCCTTCCAGAGAGATGTTGAAAAGGAGATAATGATTTGTAAGTGGACACAGGGCCCTCTTAAGAACCTCTTGCGCCCCCGGGCACAGCAGTGCACCGGGGCCCCTATATATACAAAAATAAAAAAATAATGATTATATATATATGGGCCCTGCAGCCCAGGGGGGCCCGTCGGAGGCAGGAAAAAGAAAACCCTGAAAAAAAGAAGAAAATACTTACCATGCTGTCAGCTGCCGATCTGGCTCCCTCCCTGGTCTCCTCCTCCGTCGCGCTCCGCAATGGATGTCGGGCGGGCGTGATGATGTCACGCCTGACATGCACTGCCAGCGCGACGGAGGAGGAGACCAGAGAGGGAGCCAGATCGCCAGCTGACAGCACGGTAAGTATTTTCTTCTTTTTTTTCAGGGTTTTCTTTTTTTTCCTGCCTCCGGAGGGCCCCCCTGGGCTGCAGGGCCCCCGGGCACCTGCCCAGCGTGCCCAATGGGGAAAAACGGCCCTGAGTGGACAGCTAAAAAAACTACTTCAGATGCATGCTTTAAATGTACTTATCTAGGCCAGTGGTCCTCAACTTCTATACTTAGGTACCACCAACAGGTCTTGTTTTCAGGATTTATGTCTGTTGAAACAAGTGGGATAAGTACTGACTCAGCAAAACAGATTACCTCACCTGTGCGTGATTAAGGAAATACTGAAAACATGACCTGCTGGTGGTGGTTGAGTATTGGAGTTGAGAACTCCTGATCTAGGCAGTGAGTCCTGAATGTTAAGTATTACATATCCATAGAGTTAGCTCCTAGATGGTTTTGTGGTTTGACTACTAGTTAACATTATATTTGCTTTCTTAAAACATAAAAATAAGGTCTTAGAGCTTAATGCAACTTGTGTAAATGCCAGCATTACATGACAAACAACATCTCTAGCATCTGTACACCAGAGACAGATTCAAATTTAGAGGTGTATCAATTGGTGGGCAGCAGGGGCAGAAGCCTAGGGAGCAGTAAAGATAAGTTGGAAAAACACATGCTGGTGTCTTAAGCTCGGCTGCTGCTTGTCTGGATCCTGGAATGTTGGGGCCCTGTTTGGAAAAGGGATAGTTACTATTCAACCCCTGGACAGTTGAGCAATAAAAAGGCAATTTCACCCCAACTAGTCCTGAAAATTAAGTTAATGGCATTCACACTTTAAAAAATGCCTATTTCCTCCCCAGCCACCCTTGACATCAAATTAATAGCATTCACATTTAATGAATAGGCTTATATTTCCCCAACCAACTTGACATTAAATGAATAGAATTAAATTAATAGTAAGCATATATAATAAATTACCTCCAACATTAAATTAATAGGGCCCACTTTAGTAGAGATGGCACATTACATTAATAGCTCACACAATATATTATGAGCCCAACCAATCCCACATTACATTAACAATTCCTTCATTTAATAAAGAGTCATCACATAATGTTGATACTCCCCACATTTAAAAAAACAAATTATAAAACAATATTATTACCCTCAATACATTTACCTGCTCTTGAATGCTGCTTCAGCCTGAAGTGTGCAGGGGGAAAGATTGGGGAGGGTCACGGGGTGAAGGAGAGGGACATTTAGCTTATCCATGGTGCAACACACTGGTGGTTGGTCCTTGAGTCCCAGGTTACGGTAATCTTGTCACTTAACAAGTGATCAGGCTCCAGTCTCCTGACCTTATTGTATAACATCAGGTACAAACTAAAGTTTGAGCTCTATGTAATACGTACCACAAGCATCACACACAGTCTATACTGATTATGCTAAAATATTTATACATTTTTATTAAATAATGTATTTAATTAATGCAACGCAGAAAGCATCTCATTCAGTAGAGATGAGCGCCAACCACTTCTCTGGTTGGTGGCTTGTTCTGGCATCAGTGGGATTCAGGTAAAGCTTTACTTGACCGTTTACTTAAAATCCAAGAAATATATACAATTTTTTTCTAATGCAATTAATAGCTTTTCCCTTTCCATCCCCTTTAAACTTGGTAAACCAGTAAAACATGTTCTTTAACCAGTTCTAAATATATTTAGGTGAAGCACATTGTGGTCTTATGGATGCTTATTGGAAAGGCAAATCCTATCCTGAGTCTCTGGATTCAGTAAATAAGCCACATGTCACGGGCACTAGGAGTCTTTACCCAGGGATCACCAGATGGTAGGCTTACCAGAGCAATGTAGATGGTAATAGGGTACTCTGGTAGCTGGGTGATCACGGAACATGAAATGATGACCGATGAGATGCTCAGGAAAGTCTATGACTAGCAACACTGGTAATACTGAGGTAATGATACACAAGGAACTGTATGGACAAGGACACGTGAAGGTGGTCAGTGGTCTGCGATAGCAAGTTGTACCACTGCTATAGTGAGGAGGAATGTCCAACAGAAACAAGGAGGTGATGAGAGTCAGCGGTCTGCGGATAGCAAGTTGTACCGCTGTCTGAGTGAAGGAATGGAATCCAAGTGGAGGTATCCAGGTAGTCAGTGGTCTGCGGTAGCAAGTTGTACCACTGCTATGTGAGAGGATAATGGAACAGGTGATACCGGAAACAGGGATCAGTGGTCTGACATCAGCAAGTTGTACACTGCATATATATATGTGAGGAGGTGCACGGGGGAAGACTGCAACACAGGATATACACAGGCACCTTATACACGATCCACAGTAATATGCACAATATAGGTATATATATATGTAAATGACTGATCAGGTCTGCAATCTAGAAAGTCTCTTGAAGTAGTCCAGCACAATGATAACACAGTCAATGATGGCAATAGACTCAGCGGATAGCAGACTCCAGAGAGAACCAAACACAGTCCAGCAAGATATGCAATACACAGCACAGTCAATGAGAAGTATGCATACCGTGGTTCGGCAGTAGCAGTCAGAGGGGATTGCAGCGGTACCTGAGCGGCTGGAGACCGACTGGATAGGAAGTCCCTGGATAGGAGAAGCAGCGGTCTAGCAGGTGCAGCGCACAGGTGAGTAGACCGACAGGGACACGAATCCACAGGAGTCAGCAACACGTGGAACTGGACTCATAGGAAACCCAGGAGAATGGAGATGATCCAGCAGAGGGTAGTAGAAGAGATACAAATCCAATGCTGACAGGAGGGTAGAGGCCAGTGGAACACGTGAAGACGTGGAGAGTGGATCAGCAGGAGATGGACGATAGCGCTGACCACAGCGGCAGGACTCAGCGGCACACGGAGGTAACCAGTAGCAACCACAGGAACCAACAGCGACGGGAAACAGGAGTGCAGCGCAGGGCAGGAGCTGTAGATCACGAAGTGTAGCAGATGGTAATGAAAAGCGGCAGTCTCGAGGAAGCCACAGCAAAGATGAGATGAGAATGTAGTGCACGGAGGCAGCGGATAGTAATCAGCTGGTAGTCACGATGTTGAACACAGGCGAGTTGCAAGCAGGAGACGGTAGTGCACAGAGGCAGCAGATAGCAGTCAGCTGGCAGTCACGATGTTGAACACAGGCGAGTTGCAAGCAGGAGACTGTAGTGCACAGAGGCAGCGGATAGAAATCAGCAAACAGACTTGATGAGAAGCAGGTGAGTGAGGTAAAAGCTGGAGTGCACGGAGGCAGCGGATAGCAATGAGTAAACAGTCACATAGATATAAAATAACGTTGAAGAGGTGTAGAAGACTGTCGTGCACGGAGGCAGCGGATAGGAATCAGCAAACAGTCCTGATGATACAGTTGATGGTAGAAGTGGTATGGAACCACAGTAGTAGAAGTGGTTTGGAAACCACAGGAATCAGCAGCACTGAATACACAAGTAATACAGGAACACCTTCAGAGACTCATGAGGAATGAGACTCCAAGATCAGGCAACGTGGTAGTGACCACAGGTGCTTAATATAGGGAGGTTGCCTGATCTGCCAATTAAGTTAAAGGGGTATACACTGAAGTATAGAAAAGGGCTGCGCATGCGCAGACCCTCAGGATGGTGGACGGCCACGGTTCCTAAATGTCCGGGAAGAGGCACTCACGGTCCGGTGAGTGACAGTACCCCCCCTTTTAAAGGTGGGCACAGAACGCCTGGAACCGGGCTTGTCCGGATTTTTGGAGTAAAACTTCTTCAAAAGGGCAGGAGCATTAAGATCTTCAGCTTTGATCCAAGAGCGCTCCTCAGGACCAAAGCCCTTCCAATGAACGAGGAAGTGGAGGACTCCTCGCGAAATTTTTGCATCTAGTACCTCGGTAATCTCAAAATCCTCCTCCTGATGGACTTGAACTGGCTGCGGAGCTGAGGGAGGAGTTGAAAAACGGTTGATAATAAGAGGTTTGAGCAACGATACATGGAAGGCATTAGAAATCCGAAGACTCTTAGGAAGAAGGAGTTTCACACAAACTGGATTGATAACTTGAATGATCCTATATGGACCAATAAAACGAGGGGCGAATTTCATGGATGGAACCTTCAAACGAATATTTTTTGTGGATAACCAGACACGATCTCCAATTTTTAGTGGTGGAATAGCCCGCCTCTTCTTATCCGCGAAAGATTTATATTTGACAGATGTCTTCTTTAAACAGGTTCTAACCTGAGACCAGATATTTTTAAAGGTCTGACAAACAGTCTCCACCGCAGGAACTTGGGTGGGCGGGAGGGCAGGAAATTCCGGAAAAGACGGATGGTGACCGTAGACCACAAAGAATGGAGTTTTGGATGATGACTCATGGTACATGTTGTTATGGGCGAACTCAGCCCAAGGGAGTAACTCTACCCAGTTGTCTTGATTGGCTGATGAAAATATCCTTATAAAAGTCTCAAGATCTTGATTGACACGTTCGGTTTGTCCATTGGATTGTGGATGGTAAGAAGATGAGAGTGCTAATCGTATGCCCAAGGTTTTACAAAGGGCTCGCCAGAATCTGGACACGAATTGTACTCCTCTATCAGACACAATCTCAGATGGACATCCATGGATACGGAAGATCTCTTTAATGAAATGTTCAGCCAGGATAGACGAGGAAGGCAAACCAGACAGAGGGATGAAATGAGCCATCTTCGAAAATCTGTCCACTACCACCCAAATAGTATTATGGTTCTTACTAGGTGGTAAGTCAGTAACGAAATCCATACTAATATGGGTCCATGGTTTGGACGGAATGGATAGTGGTCGCAGCAACCCTGCTGGGGTTCTGCGGGAGGATTTGAATTGCGAACATAATTCACAGGAAGCAATGAACTCTTTGACGTCTCTCCTCATTGAAGGCCACCAGTAACTTCGAGAGAGGATCTCAAAAGTCTTGTGTTCACCGGCGTGTCCAGAAAAACGAGAGGCATGGAACCACGAAAGGATTTTCCTCCTTAGAGTAGAAGGCACGAGGGTCTTCCCAAATGGTAGCGTTTTGGTGGATGAAGCAGCCAGTGAGATACATTTGGGGTCTAGAATGGTATGGTTGGAAACCTCTTCTATATCAGAGGACGTAGCAAAGGCTCTAGATAAGGCATCAGCTTTTTTGTTCTTGGCAGCTGGTTTGAAGGTAATTATTAATTCAAAACGGGAAAAGAAAAGAGACCATCTTGCTTGACGAGGGTTCAAGCATTGGGCAGACTGGAGATATGACAAGTTCTTATGATCCGTGAAGATCGTCACCGGATGGCGAGCTCCCTCCAACAAGTATCTCCATTCCTCTAATGCGGCTTTGATAGCCAGTAATTCCTTGTCTCCGATGGTATAATTCTTCTCTGCGGGTAGGAGACCCCGAGAATAGAAGGCACAAGGGTGGAATTTTTGCTGTTCCGAGCGTTGGGAGAGAATAGCTCCTAAGCCCACATTAGAGGCATCTACTTCTAGGAAAAAAGGGAGTGTCACATCAGGCTGACGAAGGATTGGAGCCGAAGAGAAGGACTCTTTTAATGTTTGAAAGGCTTGAATAGCCTCAGTAGACCATTGCTTAGGATTAGCCCCTTTACGAGTCAGGGCCACAATAGGAGATGCAATGGAAGAAAAATCTTGAATGAAGCGTCTATAGTAATTGGCAAAACCTAAAAAACGCTGGATGGCACGAAGGGTAGTTGGCTGGGGCCAATGTAGTACAGCATTTACTTTGTCAGGATCCATCTTCAGACCAACTCCGGAAACAATATACCCCAAGAATGGAATCTGGGGTAATTCGAATGAACATTTTTCTAATTTACAGAACAATGAATTTTTCCGTAGCCTGGAGAGGACTTCTGCCACATGTTGGTGGTGAGAAGGCAGGTCCTGTGAAAAAATCAATATGTCGTCCAGGTAGACGACGACACATACATATAATAAGTCCCGAAAAATCTCATTAATGAAGCCCTGAAAAACAGCGGGGGCATTACATAGCCCGAAAGGCATTACCAGATATTCGTAATGCCCGTCTCTGGTGTTAAACGCCGTCTTCCATTCGTCACCGGAACGGATTCTGATTAAATTGTAAGCACCACGAAGATCCAACTTAGTAAAAATACGGGCTCCCTTGATGCGGTCAAATAGCTCAGTGATCAACGGAATGGGATACCGGTTCTTGATAGTAATGGCATTGAGTCCACGAAAATCTATACAAGGGCGTAATGATCCATCCTTCTTTTTGACAAAGAAGAACCCAGCTCCAGCGGGCGAGGTGGAAGGTCGAATGAACCCACGCTGGAGGTTCTCCCGTATATATTCAGCTGTAGCTTGAGTTTCAGGTAACGAGAGTGGATAGACCCGGCCTCTGGGAGGAGTCTTGCCAGGAAGAAGATCAATCGGACAATCCCAAGAACGATGAGGAGGAAGACGTTCAGACTGAGCTTTATCAAAAACATCGGTAAATGAAGCATATTGAGGAGGAAGTCCCGGTGAAATAGCTGAAATGGAAGCTTGCTGTACCTTGAGAGGAATGACTTGGGAAAGGCAATGATGGTGACATTCAGGCCCCCAAGACGTGACTTGAGGGGTGCGCCAGTCAATCTGGGGAGAGTGACACTGAAGCCATGGAAGGCCTAGGACAATCGGACTTGTCGTAACAGGAAGAATTAAAAACGATATCTCTTCATGATGCAGAGCACCAATCTGAAGGGTTACTGGAGACGTACTCTGGGTGATGAGACCGTTGATGAGACGTGATCCATCGATAGCCGTCACAGTAATGGGAGTTTTTAAGGTAATCATTGGTAGAGACCATTGATTAACTAACGATTTGGAAATAAAATTTCCTGCTGCTCCGGAATCAATCAATGCCTGTGACTCAAAGGTCTTGGTAGCAAAGGAAATAGTCACATCAAAAGCGCAGACTTTAGATTTCATAGACGATGGAGAGGACTCCAGGGACCCTAACTTCACCTCTCCAGAACTAGTTAGGGCCTGGCATTTCCCGATCTCTTAGGGCAGGAGCTGAGGACATGAGTGGAATCAGCACAATAGATACAGAGTCTATTCTTGACTCTTCGTTTCCTCTCCTCAGAAGATAACTTGGAACGTCCAATCTCCATGGGAATCACAGCGGGTGACACTGGACGAAATTGAGGGTTAGAGCGAAAAGGTGCTTTAGCAGAAGTCGTTTTCTCAGCCTCTCTTTCACGAAATCTCATATCAACACGATGGCATAGAGAGATCAAATCTTCAAGTGACGAAGGAAGCTCTTGGGTAGTCAGTGCATCTTTAATTTTATCGGAAAGCCCCTGCCAGAAGGCGGCCACTAGGGCTTCAGTGTTCCACTGAAGTTCAGAGGCTAAGATCCTAAATTGAATGACGTACTGGCCTACAGTATGAGATCCTTGTCGCAGACGGAGGATGCTGGAAGCAGCGGAGGTCACACGACCTGGTTCATCGAACACACTTCGGAATGTAGAAATGAATTTGGCACTATCTTGTAATATTGGATCGTTCCTCTCCCACAGAGGGGAGGCCCAAGCCAGGGCTTGTCCTGAAAACAAAGAGATAAGATAGGCCACTCTGGAACGATGGGTAGAAAAATTTTGAGGTTGGAGCTCAAAATGGACTGAACATTGGTTAAGGAATCCCCTACAAGTTTTGGGGTCTCCATCGTACTTTGACGGAGTAGGCAGGTGAAGCGTGGAAGCTATAGACACCTGGGATGGCAATGGGGAAACGGAGGAAAGCACAGGAGCTTCAGTAGTAGCTGTCACAGTCTGTCCAGATGTTCCTTGGGAGGTTAATGACTGATAACACTGAAGTAACAGCTGTTGGCGGGCATCCTGTTGCTCCACACGGCTAACCAGATGTTGCAGCATCTCTTTGGCGGTAGGTTCCACATCTGGGTCTGTCATGGCCTGATCTTACTGTCACGGGCACTAGGAGTCTTTACCCAGGGATCACCAGATGGTAGGCTTACCAGAGCAATGTAGATGGTAATAGGGTACTCTGGTAGCTGGGTGATCACGGAACATGAAATGATGACCGATGAGATGCTCAGGAAAGTCTATGACTAGCAACACTGGTAATACTGAGGTAATGATACACAAGGAACTGTATGGACAAGGACACGTGAAGGTGGTCAGTGGTCTGCGATAGCAAGTTGTACCACTGCTATAGTGAGGAGGAATGTCCAACAGAAACAAGGAGGTGATGAGAGTCAGCGGTCTGCGGATAGCAAGTTGTACCGCTGTCTGAGTGAAGGAATGGAATCCAAGTGGAGGTATCCAGGTAGTCAGTGGTCTGCGGTAGCAAGTTGTACCACTGCTATGTGAGAGGATAATGGAACAGGTGATACCGGAAACAGGGATCAGTGGTCTGACATCAGCAAGTTGTACACTGCATATATATATGTGAGGAGGTGCACGGGGGAAGACTGCAACACAGGATATACACAGGCACCTTATACACGATCCACAGTAATATGCACAATATAGGTATATATATATGTAAATGACTGATCAGGTCTGCAATCTAGAAAGTCTCTTGAAGTAGTCCAGCACAATGATAACACAGTCAATGATGGCAATAGACTCAGCGGATAGCAGACTCCAGAGAGAACCAAACACAGTCCAGCAAGATATGCAATACACAGCACAGTCAATGAGAAGTATGCATACCGTGGTTCGGCAGTAGCAGTCAGAGGGGATTGCAGCGGTACCTGAGCGGCTGGAGACCGACTGGATAGGAAGTCCCTGGATAGGAGAAGCAGCGGTCTAGCAGGTGCAGCGCACAGGTGAGTAGACCGACAGGGACACGAATCCACAGGAGTCAGCAACACGTGGAACTGGACTCATAGGAAACCCAGGAGAATGGAGATGATCCAGCAGAGGGTAGTAGAAGAGATACAAATCCAATGCTGACAGGAGGGTAGAGGCCAGTGGAACACGTGAAGACGTGGAGAGTGGATCAGCAGGAGATGGACGATAGCGCTGACCACAGCGGCAGGACTCAGCGGCACACGGAGGTAACCAGTAGCAACCACAGGAACCAACAGCGACGGGAAACAGGAGTGCAGCGCAGGGCAGGAGCTGTAGATCACGAAGTGTAGCAGATGGTAATGAAAAGCGGCAGTCTCGAGGAAGCCACAGCAAAGATGAGATGAGAATGTAGTGCACGGAGGCAGCGGATAGTAATCAGCTGGTAGTCACGATGTTGAACACAGGCGAGTTGCAAGCAGGAGACGGTAGTGCACAGAGGCAGCAGATAGCAGTCAGCTGGCAGTCACGATGTTGAACACAGGCGAGTTGCAAGCAGGAGACTGTAGTGCACAGAGGCAGCGGATAGAAATCAGCAAACAGACTTGATGAGAAGCAGGTGAGTGAGGTAAAAGCTGGAGTGCACGGAGGCAGCGGATAGCAATGAGTAAACAGTCACATAGATATAAAATAACGTTGAAGAGGTGTAGAAGACTGTCGTGCACGGAGGCAGCGGATAGGAATCAGCAAACAGTCCTGATGATACAGTTGATGGTAGAAGTGGTATGGAACCACAGTAGTAGAAGTGGTTTGGAAACCACAGGAATCAGCAGCACTGAATACACAAGTAATACAGGAACACCTTCAGAGACTCATGAGGAATGAGACTCCAAGATCAGGCAACGTGGTAGTGACCACAGGTGCTTAATATAGGGAGGTTGCCTGATCTGCCAATTAAGTTAAAGGGGTATACACTGAAGTATAGAAAAGGGCTGCGCATGCGCAGACCCTCAGGATGGTGGACGGCCACGGTTCCTAAATGTCCGGGAAGAGGCACTCACGGTCCGGTGAGTGACACCACATATGCCATTCACTAAACCATGGGAAGGGTGGACGGCTTCCTGTTGCACAAATGGCCTCTTGGAATAACAGAAGTGTCTGTCTGCACAATGGACATCAGCTAAGCTATCATGGATTGTGAACCAGCTTCCTGAGAGATTGCTAGCTCTGCTCTGCATAAACCAGTGATGGCTAACCTGTGACACTCCAGGTGTTGTAAAACTACAAGCCCCAGCATGCTTTGCCAGTAGATAACTAGCTGATAGCTGGCAAAGCATGCCAGCTATTAATATTACCTGGATTCCCATATAACAACCCCCTGCCACCCCAAGAACCCACATGTTACCTGAAGCATATGGCACTGGATGACTCAATCCATCTAGTTGTCTTCAATAGACGTCAGTAGTCTTAGGGGAGTAGAGGTTGCTGTAGTAGTCGATGACGACTCTCATGACGCCCTCTTTCCCCTTTCTAATAATGCCGGTCTCATGTTTCAGCTCATTCAGATATGTGCGGCCGGAGCGGAGTTTTCTGAAAAAGAGAGAGTTACATTTCTCAATCTTCTCCATATTCTTCACCTTGGAACGGAAGATGATGTATCTGGAGTCTTCCTCAAAGTATCTTTTCAGGCCCCCCTTAGTCTCCACCAGTTCATCCTTCCCATCTCAATCGTAGAGTTGGAGATCCAACATGGACTGCAGTTGTCTATGCAGCCTCCTGAAGTTTCCCTTCCTCTCATACATCTGATGTCTACCCTTAGCCTGAAAGAAACTGCAAATTTTGACCTTAACATATCCCCAGCAGTGAGACCTGCAATCAAAAACACTTTAGACATTCCTTCATGTGCCGTAGGCATCCCTCAGCTCCTCCAACACATCATCCCTCTCCAGCAGAGCACAATTACATTTCCAGGAGCCTGGGCCAGGAAGAAAACTGTGGCCCAGAATCCCCTGAAAAAGAATGTGGTCTAAGAAGAACCAGGGAACCATGATATGCCTGTTCTGCCATACTGCTCTAGAGGTAAACACAAAGGGCCCGATTCATCATGGAACGCAAATGCTGATTTTGCGCTTAAAATCCACAAGTTTGATCTGCACATGTCCAGAATTGGACCATTGGCAACTAAACTCAGCTGCTTTCAATTAATCTTCTTATGCAAAGGACAGTTACTACCGGTGGTAGTCATTTTTACGATTAACACTATTCCGACAGGGAGAAGGCCTACAAAAAAACCACGAAATTATGAAAAACCGATTTGAAAATAAACAGACTTATCTTCAACCCGACGCTGGAGATCTCCGATGAAAGCACCATGCTGACAGCAAGTTAAATTTCTATTAACAGACATCGCAATGACGTCAGCCTGCAGTGCCGAACACTTGTTCAATCGGAATCACTTGCTGTCAGCATCGTGCTTTCATCGGAGATCTCCAGCGTTGGGTTGAAGGTAAGTCAAGGTAAGTACAATTTCAGGGAGGGAACAGTGCTGGGAATTACTAGTGATGACAGCCACGTATGCATGCTATAACATGTGTTTGCAATCAGGAACACCTGTAAAAATTTATTTTATGTTCAGTAGACATTAAGATCATCCTACTAAACGTATTTCATGTAAACACACACACACACACACACACACACACATATATATATATATATATATATATATATATATATATATATATATATATATATATATATATATATATAAACAAAAACAGACATAGGTCCTCTGCACTCACCATGTACAGACTGGGGTGCAAGAGGGGGTTGCCCACATTGTATAGACAAGAAAACAGGGATACTCTGCACTCTCCAAACACATAATCAATGCTATATCAAGTACTGTTCTATATTAAAAACAGGGAATGTTAGTTCCACATATTGCAATATATGTTTAAGCTGACCAACTTATATTGCAATACGTGGAACTAACATTCCCTGTTTTTAGTATAGAACAGCACTTAATATAGCATTGATTATGTGTTTGGAGAGTGCAGAGTATCCCTGTTTTCATATATATATATATATATATATATATATATATATATATATATATATATATATATATATATATATATATATAACACTATATTTTAACTGTTTTATCACTAATACCTATATTATTAACTGGTGACATTAGATTTTTTTATTTCTGTACGTTTTTATGTAAATTTATATTCCACAGAGGTATTGGCCGTATCCTGCTGTGTCTTATGTAGTGGAGCTGAGGAGACCTCTACCCGTATTCATCAATGCAGGTATCTCAAATCTGCTCCTTGAATTCGGGCTGTGTATACATGCCTTGATGAATCAGGTCTAAAGTCAATCTGGGAACACACTAAATCATTGGGGGGGGCTCCAAGTCAAGTATAATTAACTCAGCCGGCCTATTGATCCCACTGCATCCCGCAAGGATGCGTTGGCTACCATCTCCAGCAGTAACCTATCATCATCATCAACAATTATTTATATAGCGCCAGCAAATTCTATAGCGCTTTACAATTGGGAACAAACAGTAATAAACAATACTGGGTAAAACAGACAAAGAGGTAAGAGGGCCATGACCGGAAGCTTACAATCTATAGGTCAATTGGAGTCAGATGCATGAGGTTAAATCTACATACTGCATATTGGTCCAGCCAGGTTGCAAAGGATAAAAAGGGATCAGTATGCTCTATGATCCAGTCACACAACAATGTTTGTCAGAGGGTTGTTGTCTTGTGTGAATTGCATAAAGGGTGGTAATAGAGTAGCCTAGTAAGAGGGTGGATGAGGCATATTATAAGCTTGCTGGAAGAGGTGGATTTTCAGAGAACGCTTGAAAGTTTGTAGACCAGAGGAAAGTGTTATTGTGCGAGGGAGGGAATTCCACAGAGGTGCAGCCGAAAAAAGTCCCGTAATCGGGAATGGGAGGATGTGATGAGAGTGGAGGAGAGACGAAGATCTTGTGAAGAACGGAGGTGTCGAGTTGGGAGATATTTTGAAACGAGTGAGGAGATGTATGTTGGTGCAATTTTGTTGATGGCCTTATACTGATAAGTATGGTGACCTGCGCAGACTTACACTCACGCCCCCCAGACCTATAGGAGGGCCCTTGAGACCACTGCCTATCCAGATGTTTATAGAAACTAGAGAAAGGCACAGAAAATTCCAGCAGCATGCAAACATCACACTTATGACTATCAAGAAAAGTAAACACAGACGTCTAAACCTAACCATAATACTCCATTAGCCATTAGGTGGGAGGAAAAAGAAAGTTAGCACATACAATACATTAGTTATTATCCCTGTTAGGTGGGTCTTCATCCGGTCTACCTATGTCTCCATGTTGAGATGGAAGCTCTCTCCTCTAACTGGTCAAAAAAAATAGATGCATGGCAGCTGCAGGAATTCGTCCACCTCCAGCTCCTCCTCTGTTTCAGAATCCAGAACTGCTTGCATTTCATCAATCATCTCTTCCAAAGCCCCCTCCTGTGTAAGAGGGTCATCGACGAGCTCAACTGCTAACTTCTTGGAAAATTCAGTTGGCAGCAGGGCTGTCAAGTTCTTCCCTCTTCCTTCTCATTTTGTTTTCCTTACCTGCAGTGGGCAAAAGAGGAAGAAAGTCTTCCAGGGAAAGGGAGGGTGCTGCACCTTGGAGGTGGGTAGTGCTACTGCAGGGGAGTGAGGGGGGAGGTGTTGGAGCAGGGGGAGGAGTGAGCATGGACTTAGGGTAGGAGCAGTGGGGGATTTTAGGCAGGACACCTGCTCAGAGTGTTCTGGAGGTACATCTCGCTGAATTGAATCTCCCCCTATGCCTGCTTTATCATAAGTCACTACTCCTGGATTCCTTCCCACAATAACTTTCTCATGTAAACAGGTTAAGGTATGAGACTGAATCCAATTAAGTGTGTTTGCCAGCCAGGTCCAATACTGCCAGCCATTCCAAGCATAAGTCCTATGAGTCACTCTCTCTCTTTCCAAGCTGGAGATACACTGTATAGGCCTTTACAGATAAACTCATCAATGGATTCCAAAGTGTATGTTGGGATTCTAAACATTCCACTTTGTATCAATGTTATAAATGTTCATCTTCTGCAGTAGTTGTAGCTGTGTATAAAATCTGTTACTCTGAACACAAACCGCCACTTGTACCCCAGAACACTTGTATATTTGAAATACCGAGGGGGCATGGTAGCTGGCTTTGTGTTTTAACAAAAGATTGAGGCTTTTGGTTGCCGCTGCCGTGACATTTGCTGTAAAACAGTTCCAGTGAAGCCCTGTATAACCAGTGAGGCCCTGTATAACCACACCTGTCAACAAAAGCTAAGTGGCTGGATCTGCAGTGTAGATACTAATACATCTCAACGACTTCTAATGTCCTGCACAACATCCTGTCTTGTACAATTACTCCCCTTTACCTTCGCGTCCCTTTTATATCCTGCCGTGCTCTTTACCTACCAGGAAATAACTGTATTGTTTTCTCTTTGATCAAAAATTGCCATATGTTCCGTTTAAATTGTACCCGAACTCTGGGGTCAAAGAAGCAGCCCCTCTTTCACTCTCAATGGGCTCATGGACAATCATCGGTGATATCAAGGACACCGGGTAATAGTGGAAACGAAAGAAGGAGACAGTGAGAGCAAACAGAACCCAGGAAGATGTGTTAGATGAAATGTTTAACATTACGACTAAAATAAAACCAGACACCAGCGCTCGGAAGATCAGGGGCTATAAGGTTGTGCAAGGTTTTCTGTTGTATTTTATTTAACTGGTATTGATTCTATACATTCTGTAGACTAAATTCAGTGCAGGACAAGTACACGGAGCATTATTCTTCAATTTTTTATTTTTTTTTAGCATGATTTTCTATAACTGGGAACAGTTGTTCCTGCAGCTGTAGCTTTCTGGCAGACGTTAAGAAGCGGCAGAGTTAATGCAGTGCCTGTGTGTCAGGCTGACAAGAACGTTATGAGAGTTTGATGTATGAGAAACGGACAGGTCATCGCCCTTATGTGAGACAGGGAAATGATGTACGGAGTTATTACATTTTACCTTCACTTTCCAAAGCACTATAGAGGCCCTTGTGACTACATTGTGAAATGACAAAGGCTGCTTGAGGGTGCATTTTTATGCAAATTTATTATAATTTTCATGGCTATGGTCTGGAACGCATGGCTGGGTTCGACCCCTTTCTTAATAGCAAAAGTATTTAAAAACAAATGTAGTGCCAAGATTTATACAAAAATGTATGGTTATGTCACGTAAATGCAAAATCAAGATTTCTAATGCAAATTAAGGTTTGCATCCTAAATTGTGAAATAAAAGTGATGTGTTTAAAGAAAAAAAAAAATCTAAATAATCTTATATCATCATCACCATTTATTTATATAGCGCCACTAATTTCGCAGCGCTGCACAGAGAACTCACTCACATCAGTCCCTGCCCCATTGGGGCTTACAGTCTAAACTCCTTAACACATACACAGACAGAGACACTGATTAGGGTCAATTTGTTAGCAGCCAATTAACCTACCAGTATGATTTTTGGAGTGTGGGAGGAAACCAGAGCACCTGGAGGAAACCCACGCAAATACGGGGAGAACATACAAACTCCTCACAGATAAGGCCACAGTCGGGAATTGAACTCATTGCTGTGAGGCAGAAGTGCTAACCAGTTAGCCAGCATGCTGCCCATGGAATATATATATGCAATATACAACATAATCCTAACTAGGATTAACATGGTTATCTGCACCTCTATTGTGTAGTTTGTATTTGTCCGTACAGGTTAATCAGATCCTTCATCGATTGCTCGTTTTCTGATTGAATATAATTTATTGCTGAGACTTGCTCTTTCTGTAGCTCCTTCCACATTTATATGTTTTGCATTTACAGATTTGCACAATTTGATCATCTATTAGTTTGGCTCTTTCTTGGTGCAATCACCTGGGAATGGAATGGTCTGGTCTTATATGTGGTAACCGAAAGTGAGAAGAATAACCTGACTACCACATGATTGTGTTCTTGGTTGCGGTGAAGGAGGAAAAAATGCTGCCTATCCAACTGCATAGAAAGAATCGACTCCAAAATATTGAGAAGGATGATTAAACTACATTAAAAGTTACCTAAACAGGGGAATACCTTGGCTTGAACAAAATACAATGGAAACAGTTATACAACTCAATAGCTCAATACAATCACTATCATTAGAATCCCTGACCTTGGTAGCGGGCTTCAGTACCCTTACTCATAAATGCCACACAACCCTTGTGCCCAGCGGTCACAAGGAAAAGACCTGGCTTGCCACTGTCCATGAGATGTCAGCAGGACTTATATGAAGACGCGTTTATGGTTTATTTTGCTTTGCTATGTTCAAGTTATTTAAGTGAAACAAATGATACATCAAACTGTTTTATTAAAACCTCTGACCTGGACTATAATATTGATATTGAGAGGTTATGGTGCTGTCTAAAGGAAGAGTTTATTCCAGCCAAGTCTGCTGTATTTATCTGCAAGCTGACGCACTGTGCAAGGGACATAGAGAGAGAAATCATTTGTCAGAAGAGTCTGTCTATATTGCATCAGAAGTTTGATTCTATTATGAAACTGCCTAAAATGGTTGCTAGGCAGAGAATTGCAAAGGTTTAACTCTACAGTTGCTGGGGGAGATTGATTATTGATTTAATATTGTACAAGTAAATAGGTTTTAATGTATCCAGCTGAAACTTCGCTTTTAACCTGTGGATTATAATTTACCTCTGTGGGTTCTGTCTATTGCAAAGTGACTCTAATGTACAGTTATTTCTGTTACAGCATCTATCCTGAACAAGCTGGATTAATCCTTGTTGCATCTCTACTAGTATAATTGCATTAAAAATTATTGATTTGTCTAGATAATCTGCTGCAGCAGTATTTAGCATATAGGTCTAATTAACTTGTTAGCAACCCATTTCACTGAAGCACAGTACCTAACTTCAAAGTGAGATATATTTATTCAGTGACTTATGTATTGTTCTGGTTCATGTTTGTATATTGCTGATATTGTTGAAACAAGGTCCCTAACATGATATATATTTATTGTCACATGTTAAATAAATTGCATATTGATGGTAATGTGGTATTACTTCCCTACACTACTGCTACTTATCTGCCGCTATGGTAAAATCTAAGGTCACGCATGCGCAAAGCCACTTTGCTATAGTATAGAGGGCAAAGCAGGTAAGTTGCAGTGAGTGATCCAAAGTTCCCTCTACCGCAAAGATCTCCCTATAGGACTCAATGGCTACCGCCATATTCAGATGGTGTCAGCCGTCTGGGACAAGTTCTGAAAAGTTAAGCTTTTTGGATTTTGATAAGATGACCAAGACCGCTGTCCCCATTGACTATAACGGGGACTGCGGTTAAGGCAGTAATTGGCCTAATGCAGGAGATATCTCAGATATCTCCTGCGTTTGGCTTTTCTTAACTCAATATTTTACTTTCAAATGCCTAAAGCATGCAGATAGAGCAGTTTCCGCATGGTGTAGGGCTTCATTAACCATAACTGTTTTATGTACAGTCAATTCCATGTCTGTGGCTACTGTGTTTTGCTTTAAGTATATATTTCATCCGCTAACCGTGGCATTAATACACTGCTTTGTAAAAACCATAACGGATATTTTATAGACACCTGGATCGTATTATTCAATAGCGAGCAGTTAACATGTCAACAGTCCACTCATCATTAGTGACATGACGGATCACATCCGTGCCAGTCACACAGACAATGTTACAATGTAAGCACTGGTAAATGCCGTTCTGATCTCCTATAGTGCTATACTTGTATCTATTTGACATAACTTAGCAGTGAAGTGGGCAGTCTGTCTTTTTCTTACAGTTGTGTTTACCTAATTAAGAGCTTCTCCGTGGTCCCCTGCTAGTTAATTGTGTCATTTGCAGCAGTTTTGACGGGAAGAACAACTTGTGTGTCTTTGGTATCAAGCTGGCCCTGTTAGTTAAGCCCAGTGGGTTTATACTCAGGAGAGCTGGCAGCAGCCTTCTGCAGTTTGTATAGCACAATGTAGAATAATTGGTCCCCGGAGACGCAGCCTACTCATCTGCCAATGGGGATTGTTTTTTTCCTTTGAATAAAAAGCCAGACTGCCATGACTCCGCTGCTGTATATTAACTTGTGGCTTTTGCGCACACCGCCTCGTGCTAGAGATTAGATAACCGAGTGATTCTTACAGCTGTCCTCTTAGCAGCCAGTGAAACTACTGCCAGCATGGAACTGACAGCCCTTAATGACTGCTAAGCATTGCTAAGCTTTGTGATAGCCGCACCAATTAGCAATCCACCCTACCAGAAACATGCTGTGGAGGGTGGAAAAAAAACAAAAAAAAGAAACAAGCATTACCCTGAGAGTGTTAGTGAAACCTTTATGTATCTTGTAAGCACAATACCAAACAGTTATCTTTTGCTTTGCAGCGCTCTGCCGACCACGTCTGTATTTAGAAGTGGCGCTGACTTAGGCATCGTGCGTGTATACACTCTAAAGTAATAAGTCTGCATGGTTATGCCCCTACATTCAACATCTCTTCTTCCATTATCTTTATTAAGACATTTAGGGGCATATTTAAGAAAAAACGGTATTACACTATCGTGCACTTACCGTGTAATTTGGTCCAGAAAGTGTCCAACGCAAATTTATTAAATTCCCATCACACTGATGACTGATGAAAATGACTGCTTTTCACTTCAGATCGTTTTTGGGAGCAGTCACCATTCAACAGAATGGTGACTGCTCCTGGCCGCAATCTAACAAGTTCCGAAAAAACATTTTTTTCGGGAACTTGTCATGTTAATGTACACCAGCGTACATCATCCGAATTGAAGAAATCTAATGCTGTCAGCTCTGCTCCGAAGAGCAGAGCTGGACAGCGCATGTGTGGAGGGATCACATGATCCCTCCCTGTCACTCAGCGCGCTCTCTCTGCAACTATCGTTGCAGAGACAGAGAGGGGATCTGTGTGCGCATGTCCAGTTCTTGGAACTGGACATGCGCAATTGAAGAGTGAAGAGAAGACCCGGAGACAGCGCTTCCGAAGAGGGGGGTAAGTATGATTTTTTTTATCACTGAAACAGCAGTTTTTCGGAACTGCTGTTTCTGTGCAGGGCTGTACATAAATGTGAGAAATAGTTCAATCCTTATCATTGCGATAAGGATTGAAAACTACTTTTCACTTTATGTGAATATTGATAAATGTGCCCCTTAGTAACCTGTCCCAGAAGTCCCAATGTACAGTTGGACGCATTTTACCTAGAAAACACAGATAGAAAATGCATCAATAAAAAAGACACGATTGCTGTGCATCTTGGGCCGGATGTATCTCAAGATGCTTCCAGTTCTGCAATAGTGGTACATGCGCCAGGTTGACCTCAGTTGTCTATAAAACATGCTTACGTCCACCTCTGCATATGAGGCCAGAGCAAGGTATGACTGTGTGAGGATTCAAGGCAGGGCGTATACAGCAGAGCGTAAACTGTATTACTCAATGACGCTAACACACGGTTGGTGCATTAATATCTCTTATGTATGTAACGCTCCCATACACGATGTTGGGGATGAATAGAGTACTGCTATGTAAGCCGTGTGTATGATTTGGGTATTGCCCCTTACAGTACTGCATTTCACGAGTCAAGGATTGTATGACACAATTACAATTAATTAATGACCTAACACACTGCAATCAATTATATTGTCCTTTTTTGTGTAACGTAAGTCAGATTTAATTTCCTAATGCCATAATGTCAGTAACTGACTAAAAAATAATTTAATATATATAAAGGAATAGAATTCTGTATTAAACAAACTTAATAAAGTCAAAATGCGTTCAGTATTGTAACTTCCCTCTCCTTAAAAAAAAACGACCTTTCCCGGGCTGTACTTAAATGTGACATCTCTAAGCAGGGTCACGGGCTTCCACTAGTGGAGTTTCAACACCACACTTCCTCTCAGAATGTTGTCAAATTAATAATTTCCTACGATCCCTGACATCTACCCATGTACTACGAGACCTCACCCCCATTGAAGATCTCTGTAAGCATCACCCCATTGCCAGGGCCATGATCTTTCAACTCTACAGTATCTTTCTCACCACTGCCCTTTCCTCTCCGAGATCCCATGAAGAGCACTGGGAAAGAGACCTTGGTCCCTCCCCAGATGATGAGGTATGGGAGGACATGAGACTGGGAATGGCCAAGAGTTTTACTTCAATCAAACTCAAAGAAACCTCTTACACAATTTACTATCATTGGTTCTATACTCCAACTCGACTCCATAGAATGACTCCATCCTCCTCACCTTACTGCTCCCGGGGATTCGACCACAGGGGCTCAATGCTCCATCATTGGTAGACCTGCCCGATTATTACCTCCTTCTGGGATGTTGTCCATGCCTTCTGAAACACTCTCTTTGAGGCCCCCATTGCGAAGGACCCCTGGGTATTCGTACTGGATAAATTCTCTAAGAAACTGACCACACACATACTGAAGGCTGCCAAGTCCTTTATAGCTCTCAACTGGAAAAACACTGCCCCCGTCTCTCTCCGCGCCCTCAAAAAGCACATTGCAGCCATGGAAGACATCACTTATAACCTCCATGACAGAGACCATGGGGTATATTTTCTAAACTGCGGGTTTCAAAAGGTGGAGATGTTGACAGATTCTAGCTGTCACTTTGTAGAAAGTACTAAATAAATGATAACTAGAATTTGAATAAATGATAACTAGAAACTGATACATTACCCCCCCCCCCTCCTTCCTCCCAAAAAAGCAAAAAAAAAAAATACAAAACACAATAGTGCTCCCCTTGTAGTTATTTCTGGAGTATAGCTTTAAGAAAATGTATTTTTCTTATAATATGCGCTTGCAGTGTTACTAATTAAATGCACCGATTGGACTTAAGCAATCAATTAGTGATTAATTAGAAACATCCCGACAGCTATCACATTACCCCATCTGAGTGCAATGGGAATCTTTTGCTTCTTTGGTACAATCATTGAAAAGGTTAAAAGTAAGAAATGCGAACAGACACATATCATACAATCATAGCACCAATGAATGAAGCACAATCAGCTGGAGACGGTAATCCGCAATCAGCCTATCAGAAGGCAGCCAATGAGAAGTGTCTAACTAATGCTGATCGCCTTCATCAACAGTGTGTATCTTGCACCAGGGGTTGAGCACCCACAAGAGATACGCTTCTTGATAAGTGTATGTACCTCTGTAATCAGGTCTGACTCAGTTGAATTTACGAGAACACGACTTTACTGTACTCGGCCTGTACTTAAACACCCATTACCTCTTCTATCCAGCGATTCTCGTGCTTCCCATTAACAGTTTCTCCTGAATGGAGAGACATTAAGGGATTCTCATGGTGTTGAATATGTTTGAGTCTTGTTCTTAATACCTGGTCTGGGCGATCTCTTGGGCTAAGGGATCATGAAAAGGGAATCCCTGTCCAACAATTTCCTGGATATAGGCTTAACATTATTTGCAGTTACTAGCCACTGCGTCCAGGTCTCAGGTTTGGGGCACCATAAGTCATGAGATAGTTCCAGGTATTTATCCTGGTCTTCACTAAACCACCATTTACACATTCCCAGAAATTGGAATACCTAGGTCCAGAAACCATCTACCAACAAATAAATTTTCTCTATGAAAAAGATTCTGAATGTGGGTAAAGTATTCCTCATTCCCAATCTTCTTTCCTTTCTTTGTAACTAGGGAACATTCAACTGGAAAGCATTAAGGATGTTTTACACAATAGTTGCAAAAAAATATTCTGTAGAAGATTGCCAATATGAATGAGAAGAGCCAGGGGAAGCCAGACTTTCTCATGAAGGCAGTGAGTAATCCCTAATTCTGGACATTATTAAAGACCTCCTTGAGATAGGGTCCAGAATGACACAAAACGTTTATTTATTTCCACTGATAAACAAACAGGGCCAGTGATCTGTAAAATTCAGAGACATTTATACTATAAAATGATCAAGTAATTCAACTGCTGTTAACTACTCCATAACAAGATGAGTATCTGTTCTAGAACTGACGGTTGTTCTATGGAGTGTGAACCCTTTGTGGCCATGAAGGTGCTTAAAGAGCCCCTCAACAAGCCCTAGTAAGGAATACACTGTCATACTGCATATACCTCCAGTACCTCTCCTGTGCTTAGGACTAGTAATGGTGTCACCAGCAAAGACCAGTAAAAAGAAAAGTAAAAAGAGATTTGCTGTCAGACTTTGTAGGCACCCTTAGATGTTATTTAGAGGAAGCCTTCAAACCTCAAGGCCTTCAAGGCATCTACTCATCTCTTATCTCTAGAACACCTGTGACTGTGACCTTATCAGTCTTAAAAGTACCATCACCCTGCTATACAGCTCAACCACAAGAGACCAGAAAGAGTGCCATGTCTATAATCTTCCTTGGCTAGTTGTACATTGGATAGTTTGTGGAGTTGGATACCAGGATCCAGTAAACCTGAAACTCCAGTTCTACGTTGCACAACTTGCACTTCTGCATCCTGATTATCGGTGTCATTGTTGCATGAATGTTTCTGGATGGATTAGCCCTTATTGTTGACAGACTATTTAGATCCATCTCTTTGTTCTGCATTCCTGTGAATTTCTTGATTGAGCCTCTGTTCTGACCTCATTCAGCCAATCTGCTGCCAGCCTGCAGCTCAGAGGCCTTGGAATTCAGCACAAAATTATACTCTATGGGCCTGAGTCATTAAGGAGAGAAAAGCATAAAAAAGGAGTAACATTTGCACCTGGGCAAAACCATGTTGCATTGGAGGGGGAGGTAAATTTAAAATGTGGGGACAGATATATAGTTGGGATAGGGCATGTCCTAGATCAACTTTAAATTTCAATGTAATAATAAAGCAAGCAAGTATTTGTGTGCTAGATGAAAAAACAGTCAATATTTAACTTATGTGCAAAATAATAAACTAATTTGCACCCCTTGCATTGTAACATAGTTTGTCCCAGAGAACATTTACTCCTTTTTTGCCTTAATGACTCAGGCCCTATGTCAACACCACTTTCTTACCTGCTGTGATAACCACTTGCGGACACTTGCAAAAATAAATAATGTCTGCCTTAATTTGGGAGAAACACACATTTTTCCTCATAATATAATATAACAATAGTGTTACCTTAAAGTAAAAATAAAAAACATTTGCCCCATAAGCTAATTATAAATGAATTTTGCCCCTTAATCAATAAATAATGATTGCCCCAATCATTTAAATGTCAATGGTGCTTCCTCTTGTGCTCTGAATGGCAAAATAGCTCAAACAGCACGCAGTGTGAGCAGTCTCTCCTATCACAACCAGCTCTTTTATTTTGGCCGTTTGGATGGCGGTTTTGCAAACCCCAGCTTAGAAAATCCGGAGATTTGTATGTTCATTATTGTTAAAATAGTGGTGGCGATTTTGTAAAGTGGTGGTTTTGTAAAATGTCAATTCTGGCCATTGCATTGACGGTTTGGGCTTTCGTAAATACGGCGGGTTTAAAACCGCTGGTAAAATGGCCAAAATTTGGCGGTTTCACCAAACCGCCCTTTAGTATGTCTAACCCTAAGGGTGATAATGCAATTGTCTTTATAATGCTATATTTTACCCTAATCATGTTTCCTCTGTGTGTCTCTGTGTTTAAATAATTTATATACCAATATGTTGTTTCTCCCAAAAATTTGTAAGAGCATCCTAAAAACATTTATATGGAGAAGACATACGGTGCTGATATAAAGCAGCACAGTGATCATAAAGGGTTTGACCAGATGAACCCTTCGCCTGAGAGATACTGAGTACGTAGCTGCCTCCCTTCTGCAGGGTCACCATGCATCCGATGTCTCCTCCTTGTACTTTAAATGTTTGGCTCGACACTGGAGAAAACATCCAGGATACCATCGTCCTCCTCACTGATCCAAGACGTTTACTATTATCTTACTGAATAGATAGGATGGCTGTCGCAGATCCTGCCTCCTTCCACATGACGTTGTAGGCATAACATTATATGCCTCAGCTACCACCTTCAAGATGTTCTCAGGGCCCAGAGACATGTCTGCCAATGGTTCACCATCTAACCTCCTTATCAGAGGGTCAGTTGCAAACAAATACAATGGAGAACTATAAGTTAATAGCTTTTAAATTTTGCCAACAAGCCTTAAACTTAATTAATTAGCTCCCATATTTAATGGATATCCCACATTGCATTAAGACCCATACAATATATTAATAGGTCTCCCCAACTCCACATTAAATTCATAGCCCACACATTACATTAATACACCTACCAGAGCCCACATAACATTAATAGCTTCAAGACCCCATGTAATATTAATACCCCCCACCGGTCTTCATTTTAATAGCAGAATATACGATTGGGACTCTGCGCTTATGTGTAGTGGCTGCCAAATAAGGGACAGTGAAATTGAAGGGGGATCCCACCCTCCTAAACGAGCAAATTAAAATAAAATAAACGTACCTTGGCGCCTGAAATATTGAACAACTTAATAGTAAAACGGTTGCATAAGAATCCTAAACCTTATAAATGCATAAAAACAGATAGTTCTTATCACAATAGACACAGATAAGGCAATAAGACTAATTTTGGGTACAGAGGTCTATTTCTGATACGTCTTAAATTTCTGAAAATCAAGGTTACATATGCGTTAGATATCCAAGATTATGGTACCATAATACTTATATCAGTTGAAATTGATAGACACAAATTGTAAATGTTCAAAATTCTTTATAGGTATCCTGTCCGGGTTTATAGAAAATCCACAGGCTGTACGTGATGTCTCGTAAGGTATATCCAAGAAGCTTGAGCGTGATAACATATAGAAAACAATATAGCAATACCCCACCAGCCCAGTGGCGGATCCAGGGGGGGGGCGATCGGGGTGATCGCCCCCCCTAGCAGGGGCTTGCTGCTGACGGCTGCACACTGTGCAGGTCCGTTCAGCATTGACAATGTGCTGCCCGGCTGCTCTGATTGTGTTTTAAACACAATCAGAGCAGCGGGACAGCACACTACCAATGCTGAACGGACCTGCACATACTGTGCAGCCGTCAGCAGCCTTAGACATTAGAAAGGGGGCGGGGCCTAAATTGCCCCCCCTAAAATCGCCCCGGGTAGACCAGTTGCCTAGATCCGCCCCTGCACCAGCCCCCACATAATATTAATTACCTTATATTAGTATCCCCCCCCCACCAAAAAAACTGTTTACCTGCTCTCCAATTGGGATGGCAGATCTTCCCTGACCAGCTCTGAAGCGAGAGGGGAGGAGAGAGAGGGAAGGGGTTATGTATGGTCATTTACAAATGGAAAAGGAAAATGGGAGCCCAAGCTAGTATCTTGCCTAGGGCTCATGATGTCTTAATCAGGCTCTGATGAGGGAGAGAGAAGGAGAAGTGAGAAGAGAGGGGAGGAGAGAAACAAGAGTAAGGGAACTGGTCCTGTGGGAGCCACCAGCCACCAGAAGAACAGCTAACGACCCCTTTCCAACAACCCCTTTCAGCTTTGTGCCCTGGGTGGTGGAACATGACCATGCGCAGCATTAGCTACTGTCCTGCCGCTTCCATCTGAATGCATTCACAAACACATGCAAACCCGTCCATTGGATATCAGCCATAGGTTTACCACATGTGAACGCATAAACACCAAACGGCTGATATTCTCCCTCTGCGCACCGCTTCTCTATTCCTTAAGTTATACAACCTTACTTGAGGCCTGAAACAAGACACGGACACATGTTTGAATTTTGGCGCAGTTTTCAATAATGGTGGCTACGAAAGCAGTTGCAAGTTCAGTTACCAGCTAATACCAAACCAGAAAAAAGGGATAGCAAGGCCTTCCCAGAATCCCAGGCGCTAACTTATGGTGTCGGAGAGATTACACGCCTTCTGGCCTCCAAGGGCACGCTTGCACAAACGATACCCAGGGCATTTGCACAAATGACCCTGACGGAGACAAGATCGAAGGGGGAAGAATCCTGCAGCCAAACATAACTCGTGCGCCATGTATTAACCGCTGTCTGCACTGCTTTCATGCCAACTGTGCCTCGTCTGAATAAGGAGAGAAAACAAGGTTAGCAACACAAGACAGACTACAATGATGAGCAAGCATATCACAAGAGTGGGAGGAAGGGATTCCCTGAGGTAAAAGAGAGAGACTTCCTGTTCTTGGGAACTTATAAAGGCTTGTTACGACACACCCCCTGAACCCCATTGGCTAGTTCAAACAAGCCCAGGAACACTTTAACCCCTAAAGGTAAATGCATTGTAAGCCTAGAAGCCTGGCATTTAAGTGCATTCATCCCTATTCAGGTCTTTATTTATCATCAGCTGCCTTTCCTCATGCGGTGAGCACTTGCATTTTTATACACAAACACGACGAGATCTGCACTAAAAAAAGATATTTATTTAATCTATAAATTATAATCTTTCAGATGTCTTTACCAGATCTCACAGATGATACATAACCCCGGCGCCAGTAGTTCCGTAGATTTTTAAGGCGTTTTTAAAAATACTTAAAAGGATTTGAAAAAAATTATTTTTGTAATAAAATATACATTATTTATGGAGTACAGAGATTCAAGCACATTCCCACCGCCATGAATCTTTCCAACACATAAAATGTGTCGGACAGATTCAGGCGATAATTATTTTCAGGTGATCGAAAATATTGCGCAAAAACAATTGAATGGAAGTTTTTGTGTTTGCTACTTTCTATGGGGAAATAATATAGGCACAAAGAGTCCTATTTTTAATTGCACAAAAAACGTGCACAATAGCATGGCGTGAAGCAGGGCCGTCCCTAGGGATGTGTGCAGGGGTGTAGGAATAATTTTTTTTTATTGGGGGGCAAAACGCCAAGGACTACTATAGGGCTTGAAGCCCCTTTTTCTCACGTTTGGTTTCTCGTTTTACAACAGTTGTAACAGTGACTGTAGATATACAAAGACTCCCAAACCTATGTTAATTTTTGTCAGCGTTTCAGGGGTTGGCCAACCCCAGTTTCATGGTTTATTTTACTATAATAATTATTTATACATTTTTAAATAAATATTATTATTAATATAACTACCAATTAGTACAGTAGCTGTTAGAAAGATAGATAATTTTTATTAAAATGTTTAATTTTTCATAGTTTTTATTCAGATTACCTTGACAGCCTAATCCCATTTTATTGGGGGCGTTTTTAAATCTATAGTCACTGTCTCACTGGTTATGGTATGTGCTATACATTTAAATTGCTATATCTCATGTTTGTTACTGGACGCACCGCACGAAATTCAGGGTAAACATAAAGTGAATAGTTGTTCATCATCAATACAGATTAAGAGTTTTTGTAAATAAACAAATCAATCAATCTGTATTAAATCTATACTAAAGCCATCTATATTAAAGAACATTTGGTAGTTATACTAAGACAATCAATCATTTAAAAAAGTTTCACAAGTTTAAAACAAATACCAGGACTTCAGAAAGTAGCATGAAGGGTTTTGTGTAGAAGTTCCTACACCCCTGGCTGTGCAGGAGGGGCAGTGAAGGGGGGCTGCGCTAATAAATATTTTAGGTTCATTTGGTTAAAATTGAGGTCTAGGGGGGGGGGGGGGGGGGCGGCAGTTTTGCTTATCGCTCCAGGTACTAACATTTTAAGTTACATCTCTGCCGTGAATGTAAAAATCTATATCGTTTTCAGGAAGCATTATCATGTGTGAAAATGGGAAATTGAATGAGATAGGAGAGGAAGTGAGATAAGGACAAAGGGATATTCCACATGAAACAGCAACTCTTTGGAAACGATGCTGCTAATAGAATTACTGCAGATAACGTTGAATTAATATAAAAACAATCTGGATAAAGTCCTAGCCCTCCTCCGCAATCCTTATCCTTAATCAGTCTCTCCCGAAACCTATGTCATTCCACTTTCCCAGAAGTTTGAATTCCCATTTCATCATTCCCTACTATTATTTAGAAAACTATAATATTTCTTTTTAAAACTACACTGAAACATTCACTGATACAACTATGTTCTTAGAGCTCTTTATCCATGAAAGAGGTGGTGACATCATTAAGACACATAGTTAATTAAATAATACCAAAAAAATAACCATATACAGTACCACCGTAGCGCTTGATACTTACTGATTGGATGATGCATACCATATTAACACACTGGGCCTGATTCATTACGGAAAGTAAAGCAAACAAAATGAGTAACTTTGAACCTTGGCAAAACCATGATGCAATACAAGGGGTGCAAATGAGTTTATTACTTTGTTTGCACATAAGGAAAATAGTGGCTGTGATAGCTTTATTTTTACATTGACATTTAAAGTTGATCTAGGACATGCCCTATCCTAACTGGAAATCTGTCCCCACATTTTAAATTTACCTCCCCCTCCAATGCCACATGGTTTTGCCAAGATTCAAAGTTACTCATTTTTTTTGCTTTCCATTCCTTAATGAATGAGGCCCATTGTATTTTATAGAAAAGTAAATAGAGGACAACAAATAGAAAAGAAATAAGCTCACACCCTGCCTCACTTGCACCCTGAAAGGGACAAGGTGCATGGCAATATAAATGCACTTTATGAAAACAACAGTGGTTGTCAACGCTTGTCCTTACCAGAACAAATCTGAATGTATGAATATATCTAGCACAATAGAAATATGTGGGTTCATATTTTGATCAAAACATTTAAGCTTGCATGTCCATGTCAAGTGACCTTATTTATGCAAGTCCTACGCTCACATCTATGCTTCAGATATCACTGAAATGCAGTTAAAATCATGTACACTCACACCTCAGTCTCCAAACTGCATTTTATGGCTCCCCATTTATTTATTTATTTATGATCATGTTACACAGTTACACAGTGCTGAACAGAGAATTTGTTATCATTCACATTGGTGCACAATCTAAGTTCCCTAACACACACACACACACACACACACACACACACACACACACACACACACACACACACACACACACACACACACTCTACATTCCATTTTTGCCAGAAGCCAGTTAACCTTTTTTAGAGTGTGGGAGGAAACTGGAGCACCCAGAGGAAACCCGCACAATCACGGAGAGATCATAGAACCTACACACAGATAACTTTGCTGTAAGGCAGCATTACTAACCCCTTTGCCATAAATGCTGCCCCATAGGCTTATCCAGTACTTAAACTCACACAAATAAATGGTATCTATTTTGTTGAGTTAGTGACCTGGTAAGCGGTTTGCACTTTGCACACTCACTTTCAGGTCTTGTACTAGTAGGGTACAAAGAGAAGACAGTATAAGCACTGTTGCACAATGGCATTCCTTGCTCCCCGTTTTGCTTTGTTTGCAGAAAGTGGTCACATGACTGACGTTTAACTCGTGCTGCAAAGCTGAAATATTGCTTTATCATCACCTGAAATTTAAAACTTGTGAATTGTGCAGCACTGGAAAAGGTTACAACTTACTTATTATTACCATTATGAATCTGCAGTAATGGATTCAAATTCAAAAGATATATATAATAATATTGCACACTCTTTTTTTTTTAATATAAATGAGTCACAGAAAACTATTGCAATAACATCTGCCTTATTGTGTGTTTTGAACAACCAAAATAAATAAATGAATAAATAAACACTCGAGGCGGACACTACATGCCGTTATACGAACCACAAAATAACCTGATCCACTTACTTGTATTGGCATCATTGTCTGTATTAACCTTAATTCTAAAATAAAGAATATTCATCAACATCATCAACATTTATTTATATAGTGCCAGCAAATTCTGTAGCGCTTTACAATTGAGACCAAACATTGATAAGACAATACTGGGTAATACATACAGACAGAGAGGTAAGAGAACTCTGCTTGCAAGATTACAAGAATATTGCAGCAATGTAGGTACCTGCGGGTTATATGTTGCGGGTGGTTTTTTTGGCAGATGTAGAGATCCAGTACCTTCAAAACCGATTCGATTTCTACAGGTCCTCAGAGGGTGCAAAGATCGGCCAATATTTTGGATGGTACACTGGGATATTTAAGGCTTGCACACTCCCACCTCAGAACATAAATTGTCATGCAGAACGTCTGCCTAGGGACACTTACCCCGGAAAGTGGAACGTGGATGTGCGCCTAGGATGGTATGTGCACAGACCACACATAGGTGTGGTTACGTAAGAAATCTGTCACATGTTCACATTTTTGCTATTTCTTAAACCCTAGCAGAGATTAATCATACCTCCCAACTGTCCCGAATTCATTGGGACAGTCCCGATTTTAGGACTCTGTTCCGCCATCCCGACCGTCGACATGTTTTTCCCATGGGTAGGAATGTTGGGGGGAAGGGAGGTATGTAATGGGAAGCCTAGCACTTTACAACGTGAGGCAGCCCTCTGGGGGCATAGCCAGGCCCACGTTGCTCCTTTCCCGCTGCCAGCGACAGACATGGGAGGTATGGATTAGGAGACTCAACAAGGGTGTCAAAGGCTCCAAGCTGTTTCAGAAATGCTATTCTTCTGCATGTCGGTCATGGGTTGGGTTTAGGGTGCGCCCATTGTTATTGCTTTACTCCTCGGAGACTTGCCTTGTAATCATTTCACCCACTGGAAAGAGATGAGATCACTTCCCAGACAAACTTGACATTTACCACGTCACCAGGTCATGTTCCATAGAGTGCAGGAGGATATTGGACTAATGAGTTCCTATCTATTGGATGCAAAACAACATATGATTGCTACTTTTTCAAACTTTTACTCCAAAACCCTGGGCTAAAGTGATAAATCTTAACTAAAGTTTAAATAAAATCACTGATGATCATTTTATTACCTTATTTCTTAAAAACAACTTATAAAACATATTTAGTCTAAATTAAGTGGTGTCGCATACAAGAAACCAATGCTTATCATTATGTGCCAAAATCTGACATAACACAGGTCGTGTAATGACTGTATGACAAGAGATCCTATAGACAAAAGCACTTAAATGGCAAAAGGGTTTGCATCTTACACTTACCTGCATGGGTTAACGCATACTTGCCAACTTTTCCTTGTTGGCTTTAGGGAGATCCCGGGAGAGGTGGGAGTGTGGGGGCGGGGCTTGATGAAACGCATAATTTTGGCACTGTCCCCTAAATGATTATCACAATTTTGGCCAATTACAGCAGGGGCTAAGAGGACACATTATTTGCGTCATTAAGACCCGCCCCCCACCACTTATCTATTGCGGGGACGAGAACCGGGCGGTCTCCTAGAAATGTGGGCGTCTCCCGGACATTTTGGGAGAGTAGGCAACTAGGTGTTAAAGAAAAGCAGCTAATGTAACTCTAGAGACTGAAGTGTCTTTTACATTTCTGTCTCCATTACTGAAGTCATGTTGTCTTACCGCAGTACAAGCAAGGATCCAAACCGAAGTCAGGATAGCCGGGTCTGGTACACAATTGAGCACCGCAGTACAAGCAAGGATCCAAACCGGTGTCAGGATAGCCAGGTCTGGTACACAATTGAGCACCGCAGTACAGGGAAGGATCCAAACCGATGTCAGGATAGCCGGGTCTGGTACACAATTGAGCACCGCAGTACAAGCAAGGATCCAAACCGATGTCAGGATAGCCGGGTCTGGTACACAATTGAGCACCGCAGTATAAGGAAGGATCCAAACCGATGTCAGGATAGCCGGGTCTGGTACACAATGGAGCACCGCAGTACAAGGAAGGATCCAAACCGATGTCAGGATAGCCGGGTCTGGTACACAATTGAGCACCGCAGTACAAGGAAGGATCCAAACCGATGTCAGGATAGCCGGGTCTGGTACACAATTGAGCACCGCAGTACAAGGAAGGATCCAAACCGATGTCAGGATAGCCGGGTCTGGTACACAAGTGAGCACCGCAGTATAAGGAAGGATCCAAACCGATGTCAGGATAGCCGGGTCTGGTACACAATTGAGCACCGCAGTATAAGGAAGGATCCAAACCGATGTCAGGATAGCCGGGTCTGGTACACAATTGAGCACCGCAGTATAAGGAAGGATCCAAACCGATGTCAGGATAGCCGGGTCTGGTACACAATTGAGCACCGCAGTATAAGGAAGGATCCAAACCGATGTCAGGATAGCCGGGTCTGGTACACAATTGAGCACCGCAGTACAAGGAAGGATCCAAACCGGTGTCAGGATAGCCGGGTCTGGTACACAATTGAGCACCGCAGTACAAGGAAGGATCCAAACCGGTGTCAGGATAGCCGGGTCTGGTACACAATTGAGCACCGCAGTACAAGGAAGGATCCAAACCGATGTCAGGATAGCCGGGTCTGGTACACAATTGAGCACCGCAGTACAAGGAAGGATCCAAACCGATGTCAGGATAGCCTGGTCTGGTACACAATTGAGCACCGCAGTACAAGGAAGGATCCAAACCGGTGTCAGGATAGCCGGGTCTGGTACACAAGTGAGCACCGCAGTACAGGGAACGATCCAAACAGATGTCAGGATAGCCGGGTCTGGTACACAATTGAGCACCGCAGTACAAGGAAGGATCCAAACTGATGTCAGGATAGCCGGGTCTGGTACACAATTGAGCACCGCAGTACAAGGAAGGATCCAAACCGATGTCAGGATAGCCTGGTCTGGTACACAATTGAGCACCGCAGTACAAGGAAGGATCCAAACCGGTGTCAGGATAGCCGGGTCTGGTACACAAGTGAGCACCGCAGTACAGGGAACGATCCAAACAGATGTCAGGATAGCCGGGTCTGGTACACAATTGAGCACCGCAGTACAAGGAAGGATCCAAACTGATGTCAGGATAGCCGGGTCTGGTACACAATTGAGCACCGCAGTACAGGGAAGGATCCAAACCGGTGTCAGGATAGCCTGGTCTGGTACACAAGTGAGCACCGCAGTACAGGGAACGATCCAAACAGATGTCAGGATAGCCGGGTCTGGTACACAAGTGAGCACCGCAGTACAGGGAAGTTTCCAAACCGATGTCAGGATAGCCGGGTCTGGTACACAATTGAGCACCGCAGTACAGGGAAGGATCCAAACCGGTGTCAGGATAGCCTGGTCTGGTACACAAGTGAGCACCGCAGTACAGGGAACGATCCAAACAGATGTCAGGATAGCCGGGTCTGGTACACAAGTGAGCACCGCAGTACAGGGAAGTTTCCAAACCGATGTCAGGATAGCCTGGTCTGGTACACAAGTGAGCACCGCAGTACAGGGAACGATCCAAACAGATGTCAGGATAGCCGGGTCTGGTACACAAGTGAGCACCGCAGTACAGGGAAGTTTCCAAACCAATGTCAGGATAGCCGGGTCTGGTACACAATTGAGCACCGCAGTACAAGGAAGGATCCAAACCGATGTCAGGATAGCCGGGTCTGGTACACAAGTGAGCACCGCAGTACAAGGAAGGATCCAAACCGGTGTCAGGATAGCCGGGTCTGGTACACAATTGAGCACCGCAGTACAAGGAAGGATCCAAACCGGTGTCAGGATAGCCTGGTCTGGTACACAAGTGAGCACCGCAGTACAGGGAACGATCCAAACAGATGTCAGGATAGCCGGGTCTGGTACACAAGTGAGCACCGCAGTACAGGGAAGTTTCCAAACCGATGTCAGGATAGCCGGGTCTGGTACACAATTGAGCACCGCAGTACAAGGAAGGATCCAAACCGGTGTCAGGATAGCCGGGTCTGGTACACAAGTGAGCACCGCAGTACAAGGAAGGATCCAAACCGGTGTCAGGATAGCCGGGTCTGGTACACAATTGAGCACCGCAGTACAAGGAAGGATCCAAACCGGTGTCAGGATAGCCTGGTCTGGTACAAAATTGAGCACCGCAGTACAAGGAAGGATCCAAACCGGTGTCAGGATAGCCGGGTCTGGTACACAATTGAGCACCGCAGTACAAGGAAGGATCCAAACCGGTGTCAGGATAGCCTGGTCTGGTACACAATTGAGCACCGCAGTACAAGGAAGGATCCAAACCGGTGTCAGGATAGCCTGGTCTGGTACACAATTGAGCACCGCAGTACAAGGAAGGATCCAAACCGATGTCAGGATAGCCGGGTCTGGTACACAATTGAGCACCGCAGTACAAGGAAGGATCCAAACCGGTGTCAGGATAGCCTGGTCTGGTACACAATTGAGCACCGCAATACAAGGAAGGATCCAAACCGGTGTCAGGATAGCCTGGTCTGGTACACAATTGAGCACCGCAGTATAAGGAAGGATCCAAACCGGTGTCAGGATAGACGGGTCTGGTACACAATTGAGCACCGCAATACAAGGAAGGCCCCCGCTGCACCCTGGAGACATTTGTCAACGGATAACGTGACGGGAATACAGAAGTATTCAACACAGAAAGAGCTGGATGGTTCAGAAGGAGCTACTAAACTTTAAGCATTTTTGACAATATCTCTGAAAAATGTTTGAGCTTGGTGAAACTATACCAAGTGTACTTTTACTTAAAAATAAATTGTGTGACGCTTGTAATTTTTTTTCCTAACTAAAATCCAACCACCGCTAAATAGCGTGTTTGGGTCTAACAGTAAATGTCATGTTGTTATCTAAGAAATAATCTGGGTTATGGATCTTATTCTCTCACTGATCTGTTCTGTATCAGCTGCTGTGTGATTTTGTGACTCCGGATGAGGACAAACATGTTGACTCTACGTCAGATACATTTGTTGTACTGTGACATTCTTGAGCAGCTGACTCACCCCGGTGCCAAAAGCTTAACTGGACACAAATGAAGGCGCAGGGATGAATCTCCACCAGGCTCAGCTAATTGCTGCAGCGCCCTGTGTGCTCGGTGCCAAACATTTCAGATTGGCGTGTTAATGTGTGGGAGCTTAGGCGCCAGGGTTTAACAGATACTTGTATCTTCACAATCCGCACAGACTTCACATTACTACATGTCCATATACGGAAGGTATCACATAGCATTATTAAAGGAATACCACCCATCTAAACCCATTTCTAATGGGATAAATTAATAATAATTTCAGGAGACATCAGTATGCGTTTTCTGTCCTAGATTCTTGCACACGTGACGGGTTGTGTCAGCCGGACCGAGCGAAAACATCCAAGGCAGAATATTGCCAATCAAAAAACAACATGGTATTAATGGCATAACAATATATTAAAATACTGTGTTCCAAGACCAATAACACACTTTTTTTGGTTCACAATGTTACTGCAGTCTCCAATGCTGAGCTATGACTCTTGAAGCTTGGTGCCCTCCTGCCACACTTGGGAGTGGCCCTGGGGGCAGTTCAGGGGTTCGACATAATAAAATATCTGTCTGGCATGCAGACTTCTTCATTCAGGTTTTGACTAACCTTGTGGAACAATAAAAAGCATGAACTGACCTTAGGCCATGACTAGAGAGAAGTCTTATAGAGGGAGTACCACTGATAGCCACAACTTCTTTATCAATAAACGGGAGGAGACGTGTTTCCCAACTCTCCCGGAAGGTCCATGAGACTCCAAAACTTAGGGTAGTTCTCCTGGATTCTCCAAGAGAACAGAAATATAAACATTCAGGGCCTGATTCATTAAGGAACGTAAATGCCGTCACATGTCGTATTTTGCGTAAAAATGTTCTGCGCATGCTCAGAAATGGTCTATATCCCAGTGAAGGCAAGAACATCCAATGCATCTAGGAGCGTCAAAGACACTATGATTTCATGGGTGGAACGGGCAGGGGAAGGACATGCACATAGGCAATGTACGTGTCCAGCTCAAGTGCACAAAGCAGCGCCCAATTCAAGCTTTGGGCATCACAAAGCTTCGTGTTCATCTGTCGTATCACTTGCACCAGCTTCAGATCGGGTATAAGTGCCAAGTGATAGTGATGACGGTAACATATGCATGCTGGAACATGTGTTTGCATTTTATGTACATTAGACATTAATAACATTATGATAAATGCATTTCATTAAACAAAAATGGAAAAACAATCATTTTTATTTTTTCGTTAAAGACTACGGGCCTGATTCATTAAGGATCTTAACTTGAGAAACTTCTTATTTCAGTCTCCTGGACAAAACCATGTTACAATGCAAGGGGTGCAAAGTAGTATTCTGTTTTGCACATACGTTAAATACTGACTGTTTTTTCATGTAGCACACAAATATCAACTTTAAATTTCAGTGTGCAAATAAGCTATCAGCGGCGCAGCGGCGCAGCTGCGTTTCGCCAGCGCTGTCCTATACAGCAGCCATGTGCTAACTAAGTGGCCACTGTCCTATACAGCAGCCGCGGCGCTGTCTAAGAAGCGTCTGCGGCGGTGCTGTATACACTACAGCACCGCCGCGGACGCTTCTTTGACAGCGCCGCGGCTGCTGTATAGGACAGTGGCCACTTAGTTAGCGCAGGGGGGGTTTCTAGAGACTCAGAAACCCCGCCCGCGTGCGCCACTGGCTATCAAGTATTTGTGTGCTATATGAAAAAACAGTCAGTATTTAACTTATGTGCAAAACAGAATACTAATTTGCACCCCTTGCATTGTTGTAACATGGTTTTGTCCAGGAGACTGAAATAAGAAGTTTCTCAAGTTAAGATCCTTAATGAATCAGGTCCTATATCATTAACAGGTGATGATAATTGATTTTTTTTTTACTGTGCGTTCTGCCAGGACTTCATATTCCCCATATATTAGACGTATCCTGCAGTGTGATGTGTCTGTCAGAGTAGAGCGGACCTAGACCCGTATTCAGCAATAGTTGTTTCTGCAGACCCGCATGTAGTAGAATGCGGACATGCGTATACCCAAATTACAAAATACATTCGTTTGGCGTTGGAATCAGGCCCTCATATTTGATATGTTCATAACATTTTGGGACTTGCTATTTGAAAGAGGAAACTATTATAGATTGGCAGCACATTTTTCGTGTCACACAAATGACTTGTGTTCTGCACTGAGTGGTGAATGTATGTGTGTTTATTTTTAGCTGAGGATATCTTTTTAGGATTGTGCTCATCTTGGGCATTATTCACGTCCAGCCGCAGATTGGGCGTAAGATCCGTATTTAAAAAGAGAAGCAACTCCTGTATAGTTCTGCCTGAATACAAGTGCAAGCCTATCTCAAGATACGTTACGATTTGAATATGGGTCTAAATAAACTCTGTATAAACAATACTAGCCGTATGTAGAACACATAAAACGTTTCTTTTATCATAAATTAAAATAACAACTGTTAACATTCTAATATGCTAAAAAAAGACATATTTTTTATATTTTACATTTTTTTAACATTATTTACATAAATAAAGATAATTTCAATGCATACTTTACATACAATGTGTTTATATATTATATCTTAGTTGCATACAGTTCTTCTGTGTTAACTAGTGGTATGCATACGTGTAATTTTTTATTCACAAACCAGGCCTTGCAGTGGTCAAATTGGAAATTTAGAAATTATGGTATGGAAAATGTAAAGGGAATGTAAATGAATGGAATTTTATCATTTTTTGAAGACGGTAGGAGAAGTGGCGGTATGGCATGCCACCGTATACACCCCCACTTCATTACTGATGACGACCATAACTCTAAGCTTCCGTTTACATCTGACCGGTAGCGGACACACAAAATACAGATAAAAACAAGTGCACTAAGACACGCCCTCGGTGTACCTGGTCTGCGTTAGACCGTCAATTCCCTCCCCTGTTTCGCCTCTCAAGTTGTAGGCATATGAAATTCATGGAATTGCAGGCATTGGCGTAATGCCCATCACTGGGCATGAATAGTGTGGAATCACACAAGACACTAAGCAAACAGACCTATGCCAAACATGAATCAGGCCCCTTTGTTCTAAGGTTAAAGCTTTCAGGTTAATGGCGATGAATGTATCACTATTGGCCACGGGACTTGGCAGTGAACGTCTGAAGAGGTCATCCTAGGATGGTTGTGAGCATCACATGATACTCACATATGTGGACAGACACACCCCTGTTGTTGTGGGGTCCCCAGGCCGAACTATCCTGTTTGTAGCAGCATCAGAGGGAGACCAAAGAACCCTCCACCACCCTTCACTGGACCACAGGCACACACAAGTGAGAATTAGTACACGGAACTGATCTTTAAAAGCCACATTGCACATTTATTGGTGAGGCCTAAACTTCTAAAGGGATTTTCTGGAATTTTGTATCAAAAATACGTTTGGTATTTTAAATGGACAATTTCATATAATAACTAAAACAATCCTATCTGACACCTATCTGTCCCTGTGACCAGGCTACTCGGATCCTAATCTGCCAAGATTGAGGCTACTCTACCAGAGGCGCAGAGTCTAACGTATCGGCTGCTCTTCTCCAGGGACCCTCGCAAGATGTGGGTTTAGCGGATTCCACTAGACAGGACGGAGCCCTCTAGAGAGTACTTGGCAGGATTAGCAGGGAACAGACAATGGTAGGACAGAACCAGGTGAAGACGATAGGATCTGTGGATGGCAGGGAGTGACGACTGGAATGGTGCAATGAGAGCAATGGTCTGTAGCTGCAGAATATTACCACTGGAATGATGTGATGAAAGCGATGAACATGGCTGCAGGGTATAACCCTGGAATGGTGGAGAGCGATGCACTGCGGCTGCAGAGGATTACCACTGAAATGGTGGAGAGTGATGTACTCTACACAGTACAGGTATAGACCTAAAAACAGGCACTGGGTAGAGGGAGGAGGTGCCTTAAATAGTAGGAGAGGAAAGGACCAATAGGAAGTTTTAAAAGAGGAATCACAACACAGATGGCGCCCGTTGGAGCGGAGAGAGAGGAACGCCGGTTGTCAGGTGAGTTGACCCGGGACTCAGTTAAGAAAGCCGGAAGGCTCGGTGTATGCACTGTCTTATCATACAGATATCTTCCAGCCTCTCTCGTATCCTGTTGCTAAGAGGTGCCTCTTTTACGCTAGAACAACTGTGCGATATGGGCGCAATGCTGAAGGGGGGTGCAATTTAGGAATGTTTTAGGTTCATTTGGTTAAAATTGAGGGCTGGGGGGGGGGGGGGGGCGGCATTTGTCTTTCTCGCCCCAGGCGCTAGAATTCTAAGTTATGGCTCTGTCTGCTTGACTAATATAACTAATTAAAGTTATACGCCAATATCAATATGAGTCATCTAAACACACACACACACACATATATATATATATATATACACATTATATAGCATCTGGGACAATCACTCGTATAAGCGTATCAGAAGAATGAAGAACATGCCCACATCAACAAATTGTGGTGCTGTATCGGTCGGATCAACCTATTGAATGTATGGATCCTCTCATGGAACAGGGAGAGAGAAAAAATCACACATAGTGTAATCACTTAGTAATATGTGGGTCCGTCCACCACACTGCACACTCCATATGTGAATATGCGTACCCAGAAAATAAATAAAAACAGGCTTATCTGTATCTCTTGTTGTTACTCTTCATCAGGGTCCCTCCAGACCTCCCTCAGAATTGTACTCATCGTTCACTTTTCAAGCTGTTTAAACACTAATTAAATGCATCAAACTATTACTGTGCACACAAGCTAGCACGTTGTGGACGTATTAGGGAAAAATACACCACTTTACAGAATATTATTCTTGTTCATCGTTAGTGAAGTAATGTGCAAGGAATGTACAAGTCGCTTTACAAACCGCTGCGTGCCGCCATTTTGGGCATTTTTGGTGGAGCCAGAAGGAAGTGGATGTTGGACAGAGCAGAACGAAGACGCCGGAGAAGACTTCAAGACCTCCGGAGAGAAGAAAGAAGGTGGTGCGCTCAAGAGGAGAAGGAATAGTTCATTGGAGAGCGGCAGAGAACAGTAGCAGGAAGCCCTTGTAAGGGCATAGAGCTACCCTGCCTGGGAGACGACAGGATCAAGTAGAGAAGGCCCAAAGAAGTCAATGCTGACCTGGGGAGCAGCAGCAGAGTAAGGAGCTACGCCGAGGTGGTCAGCAATCCCCCAGGAACAGGTAGGGCCCTTGTGGGCACCCCCTCTATCGGGCCCCCCGCCGGCACCACTCTTACTCTTCCCCACAGCTGGAATTAGACCCAAGACTCATACCGGGCACTAGGTACGAGAGGCAGATAGGACTGGGCCATATAAGGTTAACAAGGCACAAGGCCCTTCTAGCTTTATTCAATATGGCGAAAGGCCCTTTTAGTTAGGTTAGTACAGCACCAGGCCCTCATATTGTAGGAAAGTAGGGCCCAAGGCCCATCTAATTATATTAATAGGACCCAAGGCCCTTGCTGTTTAGTTGGGGCACAAGGCCCTTGCAGTTTAGTTGGGGCCAAATACCCTTGTTTAGTTATGGCCCCAGGTTCTTGCTTAGGTGGGGCACCAGGACCTCAAGTGTGGAGACGCACCAGGTCATTGAGTATCGGGGTGCAAGACCCCAGGTAGGTAGAGTGACATTAGGTCCCTGTTGATAGCAGTGTGGTAGACCCTTATAGTGATGTAATAGGGCGATAGGCTCTGGATAGTTTAGGAGGGTGTTAGCCTATTTAGTTCGTTTCTAGTCTGTGAAGAGTAGCATATAAGGCCCCTCTAACAGGTCTGGAAGGGCACCTAAAGTCCTGAGCCCCAAGAAGGTGGACTGAGAGGCTGGGGTTCAGGTCGCAGGTGGAGGCCAACGAAGCGACTGAGTACCAGCGCAACTGGGGGACCTAAGCTGGGTGAGTAGCAGCAGGTAAGGTGCATTCATAGTTATCCCTCAAGATCAGGTGAGTACCTGGGGTGTTCAAAAGGGGATTGCAGTTTGTGCGACTTTGCTCTCTTAGGTTTTTCTACAAGGGCACTGTCATATGTGAGGCAGGGGAATGAAGGGAAGCAGGAAGCTACATGCTGGAAGTTAAATAGTGGAAGGAGCAGGGTCCCCCCAACAGCACAGAGTAGAGATGCAAGTCTCCTGTTACACTGATGTTGGAAGATGTCAAACCTATATGAAACAAACATTCATCCAAATAGTTTGCATGTTTTTCGTTTTGTATCTTAAAATAAACAATACTTTTTTATGGGCGAACAAAACCACTATTCCCATTTGGATGAGTAATTTGGATATTATAAATTATAGTTTTAAAAACTTAGCTTTGGAGTTTGTATGTTCTCCCCGTGTTTGCGTGGGTTTCCTCCGGGTACTCCGGTTTCCTCCCACACTTTAAAAACATACTGGTAGGTTAATTGGTTGCTATCAAAATTGACCCTAGTCTCTCCCTCTCTGTCTGTCTCTCTCTGTGTGTGTGTGTGTGTGTGTGTGTCTGTCTGTATTAGGGAATTTAGACTGTAAGCTCCAATGGGGCAGGGGCTGATGTGAGTGAGTTCTCTGTACAGCGCTGCAGAATTAGTGGCGCTATATAAATAAATGATGATGATTATGATGATGATGATGCTGAAAAAACGTTTTACAGAATTGCCCTTAATAGCACATTCTCGAGGCAACCTTTCAGAGTGTAATAAATAAATAAAGCTTCTATTTCCAGATTGTTCATATTGGATCCTTGAATAAAAAGTACAGTTTGTATTACAGAACCTTACGTCTCTCTGTCCAGTATACACAGTCCACGCACTGTATAGTAATTTATCTTGGGCCTTCCTAAAAGTGAAGTCGTTAGTCGACACTGAATTGTGAGGGCTCATTATTAAATTACCAAAGAGATTTCACTAAAAGATTGTCAGTGAGCGCGGTTACCTGTCATTGCTTCTCGTGGTTACCGGCTGCCTCTTATGTCGGCAAACACCGATCCCACAGCAGGGAAAGCACTGAGGTATGGATACAAAACAGTGGTTTACCACAGCTGAGGAGATCTATGTCTTGTGAGGAAATGCCATCACATGCAGACCTTTGATTCTCCTTTCAGATTATTTTCCATTAGGAAATAAAGAAGGTAATTGCTATCAGTGAAGACATGTGTGCAGAGCTGTAATTAGATGCAGAATGGAAATAACTGAAGCCCAATGGAACATCTCTCTTATTCCTTGTAAACTTGTTCTCTGTTTAGTGTTCCTCTCCTTGCAGACAGCACAATCCCCTGTGGCTATACATCTAATAAGAAGCAGATGGGTGATGATATCTACCTGTGTGTCAGTGGTGCAGGAAATCATACAAATAAATTACCATATGGTGCTCCACGCTGCAAAATAAAACCTACTTCAAGGGGAGCCCAGGCTATCATACATAGGCACACAAAGCACCTATGTACCATTAGTCTTAGGGCCTGAACTTCACCGCTCTCATCATCATCAACATCTATTTATATAGCGCCACTGATTCCACAGCGCTGTACAGAGAACTCATTCACATCAGCCCCTGCCCCATTGGAGCTTACAGTCTAAATTCCCCAACATACACAGACAGACAGAGAGAGAGAGAGAGAAACTAGGGTCAATTTTGATAGCAGCCAATTAACCTACTAGTATGTTTTTGGAGTGTGGGAGGAAACCGGAGCACCCGGAGGAAACCCATGCAAACACGGGGAGAACATACAAACTCCTCACAGATAAGGCCATGGTCGGGAATTGAACTCATGACCCCAGTGCTGTGAGGTAGAAGTGCTAACCACTGAGCCACCGTGCTCTCTCCTTGTTCCTTATGGACCCTGTAGCAATCACATGGGCTACTATGGCTATTTAATGCCACTGAGGCACGAGGCACGATCTGTTAAAACTATTTTTTGTGACTTAGTAGATCTATTAAACATAATGAGAACTTGGAGGTGTTGCCCATAGCAACCAATCAGATTGTAGCTGCCATTTTCTAGAATGCATTAGATAAATGATAGCTATAATTTGATTGCTTGCTATAGGCAACACTTCTACTTTTCCCAGTTTTAAAAGGTTTGATAAATCTCGTCTTACATATTTAAGTTTATGTACCTATAGTGCAGCAATCTGAATATGTAGAGTTGCACAAGTTCAGAATCCTTACAAAACTACACCAACCAGACCTACTGTACCTCATGAACTTTAAAGCATCCAAAAAGCATGTAAGCCATGGTATGTATGATGGATTTAGACTTTCTTTTGTGACTGAAAGTAGGTGAATTGTCTACATTCCTAATGGATGGTTATCAATGACCAGGGGGTAAATGTATCAAAGTGCGATTTTGCAACTCCAGCGATTTTCTCGGGAGAGTTGAAACTTGCCGATGTATGAAGCTGAGATTATTGTGGGGTTTTTATTTTTAATAAATATGTGTGGTGTTTACAAGGGTGTTGTTATTTATTTAACTTTTTATTTTTTGTAGTACTACAGATCCCAGCAAGCCAGGGATGTCAGGGCATGTTGGTACTTGTGGTTCTCCAAGTGCCAACATGCCCTGGCTGCTGTGGGTATGCTGGTGCTTGTAGTTAACCCTTACACGAGGGGAGGAATCTGTCAGCATGGAAAGCCCCTACAAATTCTTTACTTCATGTATCCAGAAACAGGAGTGGGTGAGGGAGTAATGAGAAGGTGACTCATAATCATGTATTTCACTTACATCAGGCAATAGTTTATATATGGATGAAGCCGGTTATGTAATCATTGCAGAAGAATAGAGTCACAAGAACACAATGGGGCATATTTACTAAACTGCAGGTTTGAAAAAGTGGAGATGTTGCCTATAGCAACCAATCAGATTCTAGCTGTCATTTTGTAGAATGCACTAAATAAATGAAAGCTAGAATCTGATTGGTTGCTATAGGCAACATCTTCACTTTTTCAATCCCGCAGTTTAGTAAATATACCCCAATGACTTGCATTGGATAGCTAATGAGCGCAGAGCTAAATTTCTCCAAATTCACCTCTCTAACTCTTTTTCAACTACTGTACTATCAGAGCCGGAGCAAGCCTAGGCGGCCCCCGTTTCTTACCTTAGCAGGTGGGAGGTGGCGGCGGCATCCTCGACTTCTTACACTGGGGGTGTGGCGCTTGACTGTGACATCATAACCCAGCGCCACATTCCCATCTTAACACTAGCATTGAAGAGCAGCAGAGGACAGGTTCACATATAAGACGCTGCTGGCTGCTTCTCCTTCATGTCAGCGGCCGCACTCCATGTGCGGCTGCCGTGGGAGCATTATAAACATTGGATGAGTGACATTATGCCATATTAGGGATATCTTGGGTGCTGGACTATGGTGGCTCCACGTCATCTACATATTACTGCACATATATATATATATATATATATATATATATATATATATATATATATATATATATATACACACACACACACCATAGCTCCGCCCCCCACTATAATATTCCGCAATTCACTGCATTGAATAGCGGGAGTGGGGCTTAATTACACTGATAAGCTCCGCCCCCCCCCCCATATTAAATGCCGTAAATTTATAATACACACAATAAGAAGATTCACACAACAGGTTCATTACATTACACAGCAAGTCATACAACCTATGAGTAAAACAGATGATTATTCGCCTTATTCGTCTCTCTAGCGAGATTTGGCCTTGTGTGTTCCGCACAGATGTCCCATAATTCCTCCATATTGTGAACTCTGGTTGATCTTTGGATTGTAGACAACTCTGTACCTGTCTCAACTAAATCCTCCCTCTTATTCCATAAACTGACCCATCTGATTCATTAGTTGCTGAGATCTGTTCATTGATATTTCCCCATGATTTCACCCCATACTGTGTATGGATTCCAGACATTAGTGCCATCTGATGCTATTATGGCCTGTCCATGTTAATAGCACCAAACTTGCACCCAAAATTCAGTGCAAATCACGGAGTAGATAATATATAGGGTCACACTGTTTATATACAGCACTGTTATACAGTGTTTAATAACGATCATACGTGCATACATTTACAGGATCAGGACCAGACCTTCCAACCATCACAGCCCAAATCCCAATACTTTTTAGAGGTTACTTTTTTGGTTTCCGTAATATATCTGCCTGCTTCCTACAGACCAATATAATCATATATATCCTGTTTACCATTGTTCTCTTCAGTTACTGTGTCTGTGTATTGTAAGCTGTGTTTCACAGTGGCTCAGTGGTTAGCACTTCTGCCTCACAGCACTGGGGCAATGAGCTCAATTCCCCACCATGGCCTTATCTGTGTGGAGTTTGTATGTTCTCCCAGTGTTTAAATAGGTTTCCTATAGGTGCTCCGGTTTCCTCCTACACTACAAAAACATACTGGTGGGTTAATTGGCTGGTATTAGAAAAAAATAACCTCTCTCGGTCTGTGTGTGTGTGTTAGGGAATTTAGACTGTAAGCTCCAATGGGACAGGGACTGAGTTCTCTGTACAGAGCTGCGGAATTAGTGGCGCTATATAGATAGCTGATGATGATGTTAGCAGGCTGCTAAACCCTCTATGAGTAGGTTTAATCTCATGTAGGAAACAAAAACTAGAACAGCACAAGCTTCTTATTTCCTGGTTTTTGTAGAAACAGGTTGGACAGAAACAATATAGGTTCTGTCAAACGTGGTCAGTGACCAATGAACCATAGCTACAGAATGTTTCATCGGGAGGGTTATAGAAGACAGTTCGGGTAAGAAGGATTTATTCCACTACTTAGAGATCATCCCAGCTAGTAATTGCTCATACTATATCCAACATCATATAAAGCCAACTGAATATTAACCAATTCTATGATGCCCCCTGAACTGTGCTGCCCCTAAGCAAGTGCCTTAAAATTGTATACAGCACACAGAGTAAGTGAAACAAGAAAGGAACGGGCATTATCAGGGACAAACATTTCCATGGAAAACCGTGAAATATCTGTTATGTGCTCTGGAAATTTGGAACATTAAGCAACTATGTCACTGCAAAGAGTTATAGTGCAGCATTGAGGGAACGTTCTGGCCCAGCATGCACTGCACAGAGATCCAGAGCGAGATTAAGCAGATCAACTTCCTCTTGATATTATTTTTACCAAAACGAAGAGCTGAATCTGAGAAGTGAAAAATGCTGAAGCGAAGAAAAGTCTAACGTGACGTCCAGCCCAGAGCAGCTGTGTGTGCATCCGGCCAACATAAATAATCCACACATTGCCACAGTGATATAGGGAGCTCCTATGTGTGTGTCGCTTACAGTGTTTCTTTTATAATGAAGCAATTAGCTCAGGACTTTTCTCTTAGAATAATAAAAGGGGGGGGGGGGGATTCAGTTACAAATAAGTTTTGCTATGGAAGTAATACAACTTTCCGATGTCCAATATTTATAAAAGTCAAGGGACAATATCATAAGAAAATGTCTTTTGTGTTCCTTGTTTATAAACATAGGTTTATATCCTATATAGAGAGAGAAATTATTATTTGCATCTGGTGGAACAGTGTTGCAGAGCTTAGGCAAACCGAGGAGGGGTTTCCTAGTGCCTGGAAACCCCCCTCCAAACCTGGGGCACTGTATAATTGAGGTGGCTGGATCCTGCCCCCGCTTTACTGGGCTCTGCTTGAAAAGGGAGAGCTGTGTGCACCTAACAGTAGTGCACGCAGCATTGCCCATGTATATTATGGGGATAGGAAGAGTTGGAGAGCAGCCAAACACTGGCTAAGAATATAGCCACACCCCCATGCATGCTGGTCACGCCCACTGGCGGCGTGGTGTGGAAACCCCCCTCTACAAATCCTGCGTTTGCCCCTGCAGAGGTGTGACGTTCTAGCAATTTAACCTTCGAGTGCTGCTATTTCTTGACCATTCCGCATTGTGTTTTTGTAATTCATTACGCCGTGTGGATGGTTTGGGCACAACTGGGAACACTTAAGGTCAAATTGTGCCAGTGATAAGTGCAATGTTTTGCAGCCAAGTGAAAAATAACGCAAATATTTCATGGATCAGTTTTGACAAATATTGCTCATGTCAAGATGAATATAAATATATATAAAAAAAAAATGTTTTGGGAAATTTTTTGCCAGTTTCTTAATTCTTTACTTGATTTCTTCGCCGGACCACAGGGTTTATACAAGAAACCTGCTCAGCAGTCAAGTGTTGCCTGTTGAAATGTGTTGCTGTATTTGTTGAAGGGGGGTCTAACTCAGACTCTGGGCCTGATTCATTAAGGAAAGTAGATGCCATTACATAATCTATATCCTATTTTGTGCAAAATTGCTATGCCCATGCCGAGCACCGAAACATAAGCCAGTGAATGAGCACAAAGGATTCTTCCAACAGCCTACGATTTCATGGGTGGCACAGGGAGGGGACTGGGTGTATGAACGTAGTCAGTGTAAGTAAGGGTGCGCCAAGCTCGATCGCACGGAGCAATGTCTGATACATGCATTGGGGATCTCAAATGTACGTGTTTTTCAATCGTAACGCTTGCACCAGGTATCAGTCACGTGTAAGTGGTAAGTGCTGATTACTAGTGATGACAGTGCCGTATACATGCTAGAACATGTGTTTGCAATGAGGAGCAAATGTAAAATGCATTTTATGTGCAGTAGACATTAATAACATCATAATTTTTTTTTAATGTTTTGTCATTAATGACTATATTATTAACAGGTGACTTTAACTGATTTTTTTGTGTGTGCCTTCTATTGGGACTTTTTATGCCACATGTGTATTGTACATATCCCGCAATGTGTTATGTCTCTTGGAGTAGAGCGGACCTAGATCTGTATCTTCCGCTCTGCTCCTTGTGGAATACGGATAGGCGTATGCCCGATTGTCTGTGCATTTTTATTAGGGATGTGCACCGGCCACTTTTGGTGTCTCGTGTTTTGTGTTTTGGATTCGGATTTGCTTGAGGTTTTGGGTTCGGATTTGTTTCGCAAAACACCTGACGAAAGGTTTTGGTTCGGATTTATTTTGAAAAAAACATAAAAAGTGTTAAAATCAAGTTTTTTTGGTTTATTTTCACTCCTACGCTATTATTAACCTCAATAACATTCAATAACAATCATTTCCACTAATTCCCAGTCTATTCTGCAGAATCAGTGAACTTTGTAATATTGCAGTACCAATGGACTTATACTGCAGGATTGTTTTTGGATATTTTTTTTTAATTTCTTTTTTTTAGAACTTTTTTTTAAAATTTGCTGTGCTGTGCTGTGCTGTGTCCTTCTAAGGGCATTGTTATTTCCCCAGCACAGCACAGCACAGCACAGCACAGCACGAGATATAGCAGGACAGAGGACCACCTAACACAACCTCCCTCTACCCTGATCAATGCCCGAGTGAAGATGGCGGCGACTAGCGGGGAATTTATAGGATCCGAGTATCGCGAGATCCGACAGCGGGATTATGACTCAGAGCCTCGTTTTCAGTTTTGCAATTGGCGGGAATACCCGGATCTGTCTTGGATCCGGCTCGGATCGGCAACGTTCGGGTGGGCTCGGATTTCAGATATCCGAGCCCGCTCATCTCTAATTTTTATTACATCCACAATTTACTTTCATTTTGTGCGCCTTAATAAACCAGGTCCTTTCTAAGCACAGCGCAACACAACATTGCTGGCTTCATATGTTGTAATATCGCTGTCGATAACAGAAATTTGTCCTACATCACATTTTGGACTTGGCCACACAGATGTTTTTTTCTTAAATATTTTCTTCTTGCAGCATTCTGTAGTGAGAGACATTATCGTGCAGGAAATCAATGATATATATATATATTTTTTATTTTATTTTTTAATTTTTTTTTTTCTTCCTTTAACATTTTTGCCGCAATCTGCCTAACTGGCCTGGATAACTATATAAAGGATATAGCTGTTTATAAAACAGGGAGTAATCAGCAGATCCGTGTTCTGGGAAACCAATGTATCACACAGATGAAGTTATGGATGAAGTCACAATGAGTCGCCCCTGCAGTATATAAACACACAATATGTACATGTAGCTGAACAGAAAGAATTTTGTCCAACACATTTTAAGGCTTCCAGGAGAAAAGCAAATTGATGTTTTGCCTGTTATCTTCTCTATATATATTGTAACAAAACCGCACCCTTCTCGTGACACTTTTGTCACCTTCTGTTGCAAGAACACCCAGCACCCACCCGAAAACTTCTTGTTTTAAATCAAATATATTTATTGTTGGCATCACAATAAATAACACTTCTTCTATCAGGATGACACCAGCAAGCATTCCCTCTTGCCTGCACCTCCTGGTGACCCTACAGCTAACTAGACACAGTACAGCTCCCTACTGACTGGCCAACTAGTTCAGCATCAGTCACCTCTAACACAGGTCTCCTCCCACAGGCTTGGATGACTGACAGGCGACACTCCCACCTTGTCTTTAAAGGAAGTCTCCTCAGGTGTTCTGTAACGCCTATTCAGTACAGCCACCCCTAGCAGTTCTGCTGCTAGCTGTGGACACAAACACGTTAAAGCATGTAGGTAAATCACATATTACATCTACTTTATCACATGTCTCTGACCTGTACATAACTGAACCTAAGCACAGTGCTACACCTGTGTATAACTTGGTCTGCAGCCTTTTACCTGCAGACTTTTAGCTCCATAGCTAATTCCACTCCCATTGCCACAATATATATATATAAAAGAAGTTTATTTGTTTCTTTGTTTGTTGGCAAATATCTTCAACAGCTCTCAAGGTAAAGCTGTGACAAAACTAAAAATATTGAAAACATTATTTTTGGGTTGTAAACAATTGTTTGACTGCTAGAAGGAAACCTCCGAAAAATACAACATAATTACAACACAACAACACGACATAACCACAACGCAACAACATGACATAACCACAACGCAACAACACGACATAACCACAACGCAACAATATGACATAACCACAATGCGACAAAGCAAAACATCTTATTTTCTAAATAGCATTTTTGGTCTATTTGCCAAATAATTTGCAAGTATATGAAAACCGCGACACATTACAAATCAAATCGGACCCTCTGACCCTGCTTGTTAGTGATATTTGTCTCTTGACTAGCCTCAAAGATGAGGTGGGAGGAGCTTGTGCTGCCTGGCTGATATAGAGTTGACCTCAGAGGAGTTTCCGCTGTTGGAACCGGCGTACATTCTGCTGCTTATCAGTGATAAAATGAGTGAGTGACCTCTTTTGTCAATGCTATAGGCCATGGACAACCTGTGGCTCCCCAGGTGTTGTGAAACTATAAGTCCCAGCACAGCCTGCCAGCTATTGGCTGGCTAACAGCTGGCAAGGCATGCTGGGGCTTGTAGTTTCACAAAACCTGGAGAGCCACGGGTTGGCTTATATCCCTATATGTAAATCATACTTGCTCACTCTCCCGGAATTTCCGGGACACTCCCGAATTCTGGGTAGGTTTCCCGGACTCTCGGGCCATTTTCCCGCATCCTGCTAATTGAAGTGGGCACTGGGAACTGTCTCACACCTCACCCCCCCTCTGGGATCTCCTAGAGGCGAATAATGATAAGTTGGTAAGAACGATGTGACTTTATCCCTAAGGTGGGATGGGTTAGAAGCTGTCATTTGAAGTCTTGGTTAGCTTATCCTTTCCTGCTCCCACCTAACGTTCTCTATGTTTTTAAGTACTGTGAGGTGCCCACGGGGGGAGGGGTGGGGGATGTCCGAGCGCCCAAACGCCGCAGGGGGAAAAGGCCCCTGACTTCGTGTGCAGTGCACTCGTTTTGCTGTAAGGGAAAAAGGGAGAATACGGGAGGGACAGCTCCACAAGGTGAGTGCACCAAGGGAACAGCCCTCGCCGCGGCTATACTCACGTACGCGACTCTCCGATGGTCCCCCTTGGCTCCTTCCGCGTACCTTGTCTTCCGATCAGCACCTGTAAGACAAGAGAGACAGCCCAACGGCAGCCCTTCCCAACACCTCTGTTACTCACCCAATCCTGAGGGACCGCTATGGAACTCACCACACCATAAGTTACCTCAGACCGACCACTCTCACGTCCTGAGACGCTGTAATCCCACAGGCCTATGCCCCCAGCCCGAGCCCCGGCCATTAAGCCCGCCTTGTCCTGGGGCTCAGGACTTAGGTGCCCTTCCGGACGGATGGAGGGGGTTCTATAAACCGCTCCAGAACTCTACTTAGTACCTACTTAGGAACCGAGTGTTCCCTACTCTACGTCAGGACCTAGTGTCCTGCTAGATCTGGGACGAATGCCCACTGCCAACTATAAGGGCCTACTGCCCGCTCACCAGCAGGGACCTTATGTCCCTCTACCAGCAAGGACCCGGAGTCCTTGTTACATTACAGGGCAGCCGCCCTGCTACACTCACGGAAGCCTATCGCTTCCCTAACCAGAGGCCTATGCCTCTCTGCACTAAAGGGCCCTGCGCCCTTCTATAGTTTAGGGCCTTGCACCCAACTACAGCTCAGGCCTTGCGCCCTCCGGGGGAGCCGAGCTCCTACCTACTCTGGCCTACAGCCAGAAGCTACTTACGGGCCTTGTGCCCAACGGGGGAGACAAGCTCCTACCTAAGGGCCTTATGCCCTGTACCTAACTAAGGGCCTTATGCCCTGTGGGGGAGCCGCGCTCCTACCTAAGGGCCTTATGCCCTGTACCTACCTATGGGCCTTGTGCCCTGTGGGGGAGTCACGCTCCTACCTAAAGGCCTTATGCCCAGACTAACAAAGGGCCTGGTGCCCTTCTGACTCACTAAGGGCCTTGTGCCCTCTAAACCACTAAGGGCCTTGTGCCCTCTAACCACCTATAGTGGTCACCGCTACCTGCGCCACAGGCCTAGTGCCTGAAGGTGACCCCAGGCCTTGTGCCCAACCTAAAAGAGTAATTGGTACTCACCTGCTCCGCGCAGGAAACTCAGCTTGACCCGCCGTCTTCGGGTCTTCCAGGCTTTCCAACCGCCGGCGCCTCTTCTTCTGTTCGGCGCTGTTGAAGGCTGCTTGGCGGGGGCGCTCTTAGCCCTTACAAGGGCTTCCCGCCGACGATTTCTGCTCCGGCGTCTTGCTTGCAGTCTTCGGGCAGCAGGGTAGCTCACAGCCCTTACAAGGGCTCCCTGCCGCTTCTGGACGTCTCAAGGCGACGTCCTCCTTCTTCCTCTCCACTGCTGGACTGTCCTCGTGTCGGCGCCCGGCGGCTGATAAAGCCGTCGGCGCGCTGACGTCATCAGTCGTCGCCACGAGCCCTGATTGGCTCGCGGCGGCTGCGCCAGTAGTTCGAATGACCAGAGACGAGCCAGGATTGGCTCGCCGATCCGGCCGCTGCTTGGCCAGCAGTGGGAAGTGAGCCGTGATTGGCTCACTTGCCCGCTGCCGCTGAGACCTGCAGGGAGGAAAGAATACTCACCGCTGGACTGCTCCTTCTCGGCCGCCTCGTCGCCGGGGCATCTCTCCACAGTACAGCTTAATATATTGCATTATACAAACATTTCATGGTGGTATCATCTATCTGTAATCGTCAGCCTCATGTAAAGGCTGGAGAAATGTCTAGTATACTGTACCAGGGATGCTGGGTGACAGGACTGGATAAAACCGTGAGACAAGACTTGTCAGGTGGCAGTCAGTGTAGGGTGGCACCAACATTTAGTCGCTGCATCAAGTGGAATGTGAGGCAGCTGGCACTTCCCTTCCACCCCAATCAATCTGAATGTTATCCACAGTGATATAAGGCTGAGGCCGAGGGGGAACGTGACACAATAAAGCAAACTGCAATCTGCAAACCACAAGTAAACATTTGCAAAAACTTTTTTATTTTATTTTTGTGGATTAACCATCTCATTATGGTGTAAACTTTGTGCCTCAGCGGCGAATGAAGAAAAACCACTTAGTTTTTAAAATGACGTGCTGACAACTGCTGGAGACATTCTGACAAATCAACTTTTACACTGACTAAGTGCAGCTGTTAAGACTTTTTTAATATCCACCTACGCAGTCATTTCTTATGGTATGAGCTGTGTGCAGTGGCGAGAAATATCTGGATCATTCATCAGGGTCTGGCCCCACTGGATCTTACAGTTCTTTCATAAGATTAGCAAATACTACAAAAGGCGTTTGGATACAGGAGGCTGCAGAAGACAATTTGTTAAGGCTCAGTTTTTTTTGTTTCCTAGTCTTTGTCAGCTTGACAGAAACCATTTCCTAATTTCTCTTTAAGGCTCTAGACGGCTGCAACATGTCAATTGCTGTTAAACGCTCAGCGATGTTTCTAAGATACAGTCAAATATATATATACAGTAGAAAGGACCATTGGTTGACTTTTATTTTGAAACAATACATGACCTGAAAAAAACTTTTACTTCTCCTTTGGGAGGAAACAATATTGCTCTGACTTCTGGTTCAGTAAAAGGCACATTCTTTGGAAGGATCAGTGTATACAAAGAATTCCTATTAGTGAATTTATCCCCGTTAATTAGCAAATGAGTCAACAGCGCTAACCGAAATACTTACATTTACCTTGCATACCCCCATTAGAGTTTTTTTTCATGTATTAAAAAAAAATACATATACTGTATGCAACTCTCACTGATTAAAATAAAGGCACTGATATATCTGCATAAGGCACCATTTGAAACATTAGCTCTTTTGTAAAATGCAGTTCCTTTTATGGCCAGTAGGTGTTGCTGTTCCCAAAACTGCCTAAGGAGTGATTTAGATGCTGTCCAAAGGCTTTCCATTCAGCAACTGCAATAGGGACATCTGTAGGCTGAAATAAGGTACTACAATCACTTTTTTTATTTTTTTTAATAAACATGTAGAAAACAATAAAAAGAATAAAACAAATAAACAGAGTGAAAAACACTAGAAATAATCCCACATCCCTGGGGCCGTGAGTGTGGGGCAATATTAATTAAAAAAATGTTAAAATCAAATTTGCCCATGATGCACAACAGATCCCAGCATTCCCAGGCACCCGGGGCCCTGCTGGGACCTGTAGTTCACCAAGAAATTTTTTTAAGTAAAACACACACACACACACGAGTTTAAAAATAATTTTATTTAAAATAAAAACACCCCTACACTTCCCTTGTTCACCCTCTTTATTGCTCACCTAGATCCAGGGTCTTCATCTGAACTAAATTCAGGGATCCTGGGCTTGGCAAAAAAAACCCTCATACGCATCGCAGTACTAGCAACTAAGAGCTCCTGTCGAAAATGAGCGGTTAGCGTCAGTTTTGTCATATATATATAACAACATACTTGCCAACTCTCTATGAATGTCAGGGAGACTCCCTGAAATAGGGGTGATCTCCCTCACTCCCTGAAGAGTCTGGCATTCTCCCTGATGCTGAGCCAGTACAAGACGTGGTTGGCTTCGCCATCTGTGGCATGATGACACAGTTCAGAAATTGTGTCCTATGTCCATGTAGTGATGCCTATGGAGGTGGCCATTTTCATGGAGACCAAGATTTAATCAAAGACTGACAAGTAAGACAACATGACTTCAGTAATGGAGACAGAAATGTAAAAGACACTTCAGTCTCTAGAAATTCATTAGCTGCTTTTCTTTAACGCATAGTTGCCTACTCTCCCGGAATGTAAAATGAAAAAAAAAATGGGGACAAATAGAGTACTAAACATACACACCAAAATGTAATTTCCACCCCCACCCCAATAAAACATAAAACATGTATAGTAACACAGGGGGAACAACTGATTCTTTCAATCTATCAAATTCCTGATTTCAGGTTTTTTTATTCAGTTTGTCAGTGAAAAGGTTAAGTAGATTTTTTACACGAGCCTTTGAACCGACATTGATTTAATTATCCCTGTTTAAGTTACTCATTCGTTTCTCATGGTTTTCAAAGTGCAAAAAAATCCCCTAGTTTGTATGACACAGCCCACGTGTCTGTATTACGGAACGAGAACCGGGGATGAGCCGGATACAGTCTATCAGAACATTCCGTGTAACCGAATTGAGGGATAAGTCACTGCTGTAGAACTGCTGTTCTCGTTGAATCCTTGGCTACAGACGTGGAAACACATTATCTTAACATTAAGGCTATGTAAGCAGTGGAAACCTCTCTCAAAATATTCCTCTTTTGCCACATTTTTAGATGACATTATGTTTTCCCTTGTAAAATTAACTGTGCAAGCAAGTCAGAAGTGCAGACTCACAGAATATAAGATTTGCAGATGTTAGGAGAGTAAAACCACAGCTCACACATATGCCTACAGTGAGGACGGATAAATCAGAGAGACCTGGAATGTGTGAGTGAAGGTTGGAGGGATAGTGTGTGTGTGAGGAGCTGGGTTGCCAATGCCAACCGTTGTAAATATTGTTACTGACCAGCAATTTACTGACATGTCATAAAGGTATAGATAGATATCTTCAAAGATGACTAGTTGTAGCTTAAGGCTAAACTAAAACAGATGGAAGGGGCAGCACGGTGGCTCAGTGGTTAGCACTTCTGCCTCACAGCACTGGGGTCAGGAGTTCAATTCCCGACCATGACCTTATCTGTGTGGACTTTGTATGTTCTCCCCGTGTTTGTGTGGGTTTCCTCCGGGTGCTCCGGTTTCCTCCCACACTCCAAAAACATACTGGTAGGTTAATTGGCTGCTATCAAAAATTGACCCTAGTCTCTCTCTCTCTCTCTGTGTATGTTAGGGACTTAAGACTGTAAACTCTATTGGGGCAGGGACTGACGTGAATGAGTTCTCTGTACAGCACTGCAGAATCAGTGGCGCTATATAAATAAATGGTGATGATGATGGAAATCCGCAGCTTGTAAGGGGTTCATGAACCTATAAAACCCACAAACCATTCCTAACCTTGAATATTTTGCATCTATTTTGTAACAGAAAAAATAATTTTGTTCAAAGATCCTAACCCCTTATTATTTTCCTATAAGGTTGCTCTAATGGGGTTCCAGAACAAATTATAAAAAAATGACCGAAGAATTATTATAATACTACTGCACATATCGCTATACCATTTGTAAATGTGTAGGAACCTCTAAGGGCTGGGCTACACAGGCGATTGTTAGTTGAGCAATCTTAAAAGATCAATATAGTAACAGCGATTGTTTGTTTTGGAATTCATGGTTTCCTATGTGCTTGGCTACACAAGTGATTTTAATGACTTTATAATAGGATAATCTTCTTCGATAGCAAGATGGCTCAATTTTAGTCGCCTCACATCTACTCCAGCCAATTAATTACATAGAGTTTAATGGGATGATTAATCACTAACTGAGACACAGGGGTATATTTACTAAACTGCGGGTTTGAAAAAGTGGAGATGTTGCCTATAGCAACCAATCAGATTCTAGCTGTCATTTATTTAGTGCATTCTACAGAATGACAGCTAGAATCTGATTGGTTGCAATCAGAGATGTTCACTGACCCGCGGGTTCTGGTGTTGGTTTTACTTTTGGATCTGGATTAACTTTGTGTTTTGGTTTTGACTTTGTTTTGGTTTTGGTTTTGGATCACGATTTTTTTTTTAAATCCCCATTTTTTTTTGCTAAAATCACATGTTTTTATTCACATAGACAATGTCCTGTCATTTGTCCTCACTTTAACAAGCATTAGAAGACATTTATTAACACTCTCAAAGCTCTATTGTAGTACATTGCACACTAAGGCATTTATATTGGGACCTATATTCATTGGCATCTTGTGTGAAATAGATCTTCCTATGCTCTGAAACGCACCTTACACCTATGAACACTAATGACACTTACAACTGCCTACAACTTGAGCGTCGGAACGAGGGAGGGAAGAGGCAGATTAATGTACAGTAAGGACTTTCCAAAGTAAAGATGTTCACTGACCCCCGTGTTCTGGTTTAGGTTTTGGATTTGGATTAACTTCATGTTTTGGTCTTGGTTTTGGATCCCGATTTTTTTTCTAAAATCACATATTTTTGCTTCCCCCCCCCCTACATTATTATTAACCTCAATAACACTAATTTCAAGTCATTTGCAGTCACTTTTGACCACCTCACAGGTCACAATATTATTTTCATACACTTTCGGACAAATACTGCAGCGACCTGGCTGGATGGTAAGCGACAGAGCAATGACTCAAACACACGGCAGTTCCTAGCACATCTAGGACACATTGACACACAGCAGTGGCAGTAAAGAAAAGTGGTGCAATTAGCAATAGAGCAATGGAGAAATGGAGCTCTCCTCTTTGTGTTTCACCTATATAACACAGTACAATGTAACTGCAGATTTAGAAGACCAAGCCTGCCAGAGCTATTATTTGTATTTCAGCAATGACAATTAGCAATGGAGCTAGGATGTACCCTCCCTCCCTTAGGATGTAAACTCGTTTGAGCAGGGCACTTCTTCCCTCGTGTCTCCACACCTGTTCTTCTGCTCCGTCCTTACTCCTATTGTCTGTCCCAGAGTTTCTGAAGCACTGGTACTTTGTGTTTACTGTTCTGTACTGTTTAACCCTGTATGGTTTACTGTTTGTACTATGTACGGCGCTGCGGACACCTTGTGGCGCCTAACAAATAAATGATAATAATAATAATAATAATAATGGAGCAATGGAGCTCTCCTGAATGTCACTGTAGACTTTGAAGAACACTGCTACCCCTCCTCTTTCTATTTTACCTATGACGCTGCCCAACTGCACTAGAGACTGCCAAGAACTGTGCTACCTCTTCTGTGTCCCTCTGTGAAATGGTGCTGGATCGCCGTGGAGGGTGGTATTTATAGAATCCAAAGCTCGCGAGATCCGACTACGTAACAATGACGTTTTGCCTCGTTTTCAGTTCCGTGGGCGCGCAAAGTACTGAGCCGAGCTCGGTACTCGGATCTGCTAAATTCGGGTGTGTTCGGATCTCGGGGAACAGAGACTGAGCATCTCTAGTTGCTATAGGCAACATCTCCACTTTTTCAAACTCGCAGTTTAGTATATATACCCCACAGTGTTTGTGAGCAGAAAATGATCAGTGAAATGCGAAGTAGGATTTTTTTTCCCCCGTTGGGATTATTCTAATGAGATTAATCATGTAAAATGGAATTATTTTTTCTTTAGCGATTATTCCCACGAGATTTAATTGCAGAGACGTGCAATCACTTGTAGAGAGCTTAAAAACTGATTTGTAGAATGGCAATTGTAATTTGTATTGATAGCACATTATCTTTTACCTTTATCTATTTCAAATTTTATCCCCATGTTAAACCACTTACAGTTTATTCCAGGCAGAATCAACAGTAAGGCTAGGTACATAATGAAGAATTTTCCTACCGACGTGTTATCTACAATGATTTTACTAACGACTGAAGGTCTGATCGCTCGGGTGATACATGTGTACATACTGACACCATTTACCTTCAGATCTGTGCTCTTCATCTGGTCCTCTAGTCATTTTGAGAATGACAGCACAATATGCATTCACTCACTCCTGTCACACTGATTAAAACCGCCTTATTATAGCTATCCAATTACGTTAGCTTCTGTGACTCTGAAAGGAAATTTTCAGTCTCAAAACGAATGAACAATCTATTCCATCTACAGCACTCTCTACATTTAGTCTCCGGGACATGTTCATTGCCGGCATCGGCTGAAAAGACCATGACTCTGTAAACTCTATGGAGATCGTAATCGTGAGTGCGTAGACACTGCAGGATCGTAAGGTGATTGGAACAAGGGGTCTGATTCATTAAGGATCTTAAATGAAGAGGATACTTATTTCAGTCTCCTGGACAAAACCATGTTACAATGGAAGGGGTGCAAATGTGTGTTCTGTTTTGCACATAAGTTAAATACACACATATCAACTTTCAGTGTACAAATAAGCTATCAAGTTTTTGTGTGTTACATGAAAAAACAGTTAGTGTTTAACCCTTGTGCAAAACACACATTTGCACCCCTTCCACTGTAACATGGTTTTGTCCAGGAGACTGAAACAAGGATCCTCTTCATTTAAGATCCTTATTGAATCAGGCCCAAGAGTATTAAACAGTACGACCAACCAAATGAAACAACAATCGGCACTTTGGAGTGATTGTTGTTTATTGAGTGATTATACAGACTAACGCGATATGTGGCCGAGAGGTTGTTTATCAGGTGATTGGCCCCATCTGAGAAAGTGAACAGGTCCTAAAATATGGCTAATTTGTGCAAATCGTTCCTGTGATATTGATGCTGATATTGAGCAGTTGTGTGAAATCCTACTGTGTGTGGTCTGAAACAGCCACAATGCTTCAATCCAATCATTATCAATCACATTATTGACTATGCTGGTTAATGGAGTTCAGGGATGACCATAATCAGCCTGAGGGGTTTTAAGATAAGACTGGGTAAGATTGTCCCTGCCATGGTATGCATATTGGATAGAACTACAACAAAAAAAATTGCCACAATTAAACAAATAATTAAGTTTTTTACACATACTATGGGTCATGTACAAACTACAAAAGTACAATGTTCTTAATGTGTGCATGTGACCCTGCTGTTGTTGATAAAACCGAAAAATTAGCATTTTGTAATGAGTGAATGTTACTTCTAAGTCCCCCCTACAAACAGGTTATTACTCCCCATATTATTTACTTAAACTTATCTATTTTTCTAAAAAATATTGCTCAGTTTAACTTAATTCATGGCTCACATCATACTTGTCCACTCTCCCGGAATGTCCGGGAGACTCCTGAATTCCAGGTAGGTCTCCCGCACTCTCGGGACAGTAGGCCGTTCTCTCACATCCTTGCCACTTCCTAGTGAAGTGAGCAACATGGGGGCCTCCATGACGGGATTCATGTTCAACTTCATCTTCAAACTCCTGACCACCACCTACAAGGCACTCTCCCAGTCTACTGCCCCCTACATCTCCAACCTCCTCTCCATTCACACTCCTGCCCGCTCCCTGCGCTCGGCCAATGACCGTCGTCTCTCCTCCACTCTAATCACCTCTTCCCATTCCAGAATCCAAGACTTCTCCCGAGCAGCCCCCCTTCACTGGAATGACCTCCCTCGCTCCGTCCGTCTCTCTCCCACTCTAAGCTCCTTTAAACGGGCAATAAAAACCCACCTGTTCCTCAAAGCCTTCCATCCTTCCTCCTAACCCGCTCTCCCCTCCCTCCTCCCGTCCCCTCTTCTCTCCTTTACATCATCTGGCCCCCTTTGTACCTGAGTCTTGTTCACCCTCCCTTAGGATGTAAGCTCATTCGAGCAGGGCCCTCTTCCCTCCTGTGTCCTTACCTACTCTTCTGCTCCGTCTTTTCTGCATTAGCCTGCTTGGAGCTTGGAAAGTTTTGGTATTTTTGTTTACTGCTCAGTAATATTTTACCCTGTACTGTCTATTGTTTGTGCATTGTACGGCGCTGCAGAACTCTTGTGGCGCCTAACAAATAAAGGATGATAATAATAATAATGGCAAATTTTATTTATTATTTTTATTATTGTGGCCCTCAAATGCCAATGGCAAAATGACGTGGTTGTGTTATTATGTCATGGGGCACGGCCAAAATGGTGTGATTTGCCGTGCCCTGACCCTCTTCGTCCTCCCACTTCACCTCCCCTCCGGGATCTCCCAGAGGCAAAGAGTGAAATGTCAGCAAGTATGGCTCACATTAGTCATGAGAGTGAGATGACATCAGGACTGTTTTATTACATGTGTTATTTTTGTTTATTTGAAGCTCTTTATTACAGTAGTAGAAGTGCACCTACAGATACAGAAAAATCACAGGAAGGTGCAAAGTGAGCACTATTAAAAACAGAAGGTGAGAACCACTGTACACCACCTCAGTGGCGGAGAGTAAAAGGCTATGCGCCCCTTCTGTAGTGCAGGGAATGTCCTTCTTAATGTTCCTTCTCCACCACTTTATCTCCTTTAAATGTTTTCATCCGGCAAAACTAAATCTCGTCCGATTGTAGCCGGAGAGTGGGTGCTCGCGGACAACGTTGCAACATTTATACAGCTCCCAGGCTCAAGCTCAATATTTCAAGTAATCCAGTGGGTATGTGAGCCTTGTTTATGTTCATCCACTACGGTGGTTTATTATTGAGACATCTATCTTGGAAGCACAGAGTGTCGCTCTCAAGAGCAAGCGGAGCGGGCCATATTTCATGGATTTGACTCACATACGGTAATACTAATTGCTTGTCTGCTAAGGACCGGATGTGTGTTCCACGGAGCAACGTCTATTGATATTATTGAGAGCTACGATACTATTGAGAGCCATACAAGCTCCAGGCATCACTGAGTTTTTGAATGTCATTTAATGTGTCTCGCCGGACTGAGCTAATCTGATACTATTATTGACATTGTACAGCTTCAATCTCAACGTTCATTTCACACTTATTGTGGTTACTTACGGAGCTCCGCGTTATCAATTTTATCCAACTATCCACATTGATTGACCCATTTTTTATGAAGCGGAGTTTTTTGATTAGTATTCTCCTCCGATATTTATGAACATTGTTGTCTTTCTGTACACATTTCTCGGCAGCCCTGGTACCAGCTGCCGATTCTATTTGGTTCCTTTATATTGATCAGCGGGTCTAGTATGGTATTTGTTTTATTTATTGTTGATTTTATGTATAATAAATTGTTTTAATTATACACACACATTCTATTGGTTTATATTAGGGACGGATCATTTCCGCACTCAGCGCTGTTATATGTGTGTTTGGTAAATCTCGTCTTTGCATGAGGCTGAAAAGTAGGTGCACTCACACTCCCAACTCACACTCCCACCCCTAATCCGCCCCAACTCCGAGACTTCTCCAACCTCTTGCAATCCTGCGGAGGCCACCACCTTGGCCCACAAACCCATGGCCTTCCTCGTAATAGTCTGTGCATTTGCACAAACTGGCTTCACAACAGAACATTTGTGCTAAACGATTGTACTTTTCTGGTTCATAAATTGCCCTTACTAACTTTAAAAATAAATAAATGGTAAAAGTGTCTTCAATTACGGTAGCACCTCATAATGTTATTAATTATCCCTACTTTTTCTGTAAAGTGGACCTGTCCTCTCTTTTCCTCCCTGCAAGCACAATAGCAGAAAGCTAAATGAGTAGACTGTTGCTGAATCCCTCTCCTCCCACTCATTTGCATATAGGGTCGCTGGCATTAAGCAGAAAATAACAACAGGGAACACAGATTAAAAATATATATATATATAAATAACAATACTGGTAAGACTACAATTGTTAACAAGAATACATGTGATAACATTACTTTCATAATTACCGTCACTATATTCAATTTAATGTATGTGTTTCTGATCAGGACAGTGTGAGCCTTTGGGAACCAAGTGGTTATAAGCTTGCAAGTCACTGAATACAAGTTGTATGTCCCCCTCCCTCCACCTAAAATGAAATTTAAACAATATACTACACACACAAATCTTACCAGAATGTTGTATTGTCGCTACAAACATTTCTTTAAAGCAAAACAATGTTTGATGAATCATAGTAAAAAGAGCATATAGTAAATGTCTGACCACACACAGTGAGTTCTTTCATCTGAGAATATACAGTATGTTCTCATAGGAATATAACGGGAATCTTTATTGTCTCCTAGCAATGTGTACTTTTTAGTTTGTTCAGACTTATAATCAAGTTTTTTTCGTTTTTTTTTACTGTGGGTCTTATAAATAATCCTAAATAGATATTTAGAATTTATAGGGTTCCTATTCTTTGCGTATCTGCATACGGCCACTTCTCTAGATCTATCTATGCTGGAACGCTACATTCACAATTCCTGTATATAAGTATATGAGTATAAGTATATGTAAATAATGTTATTTAAACTATGAACAATTTCTACATGTTCATTACCATACTAGCCTCAGTCTTAATTAAACCTCCTAAATTTAACATAGCCAGACACGTTATGCGTGCAATGCATTTAGCATGCCTCAATAAGCTCACCTTTGTCACTGGTACAACCAGTGGTGGAAGTGGGGGTGTTTACGGTGATACACCATGTTTACGGTGATATACCATATCGCCACTTCTCCTACTGCCTCCATTGTAACACTAACACATTCCATTCACTTACATTCTCATTACATTATTATTATTATTATTATTATTATCCTTTAGTTATAGGGCCATACAGGAAGATACAGTATCGAACATTAGACAAATACTACCAGGACTTCAAACACTTCAAACATAGCTTGTATAGTGACATAGGAGCAGTAGAATAGGTAGAGAAACAAGAGGGAAGAGGGCCCTGCTCATAAGAGCTTACATTCTAGAGGGAGGGTAAATAGACAATGGGCACAAAGGGAGTTAGAGGAGGGGATCAAGCATATGAGAGGGTGAGAGAGAGGGTAAGGTAGTCAAGTTTGGATATAAGATTAGGTGGAAGGCTGGTAGGCTTTGAGGAAAAAAAGAGTTTTGAGTGCCCGTTTGAAGGAGCCCAAATTAGGGGACAGTCGGATGGAGCGTGGGAGGTCGTTCCAATGAAGAGGGGCAGCCCGGGCTAAGTCTTGGATTCTGCAGCAGAAGGGGTGATCAGGGTGGAAAAGAAGCAATGGTCATTGGCTGACTGCAGGGAATGGGATGGAGTGTTAATGGAGAGGAGGTAAGAAATGTAAGGGGCAGTGGAGTGGGAGAGAGCCTTGTAGGTGAATGTGAGGAGTTTGAAAAGGATTCTGTAGGGGAAGGGGAGCCAGTGAAGGGCGAGGCAGAGAGGAGAGGTAGAAGAGGAATGGTAGTAGAGGAAGATAAGTCTTGCAGCCACGTTGAGTATAGACCTGAAGAGGGCGAGGTGGGAGAGGGAGAGAGAGGCCAGTGAGAAGAAGGTTACAGTAGTCAAACAGGCAATAATAAGAGCATGATGATGGTTTTGGTGGCATCCTGGGATAGGAAGGGCGACACAATGGAGTTGGAAGTGACAGAATTGGGAGAGAGATTGAATGTGGGGGGGGTGGTAAAAGAGAGGGAGGAGTTGAGGGTAACGCCCAGGCAGCGGATTTGGGGAACAGATGAGATAGTGTTGTTGACAGCGATAGAGAGATCGAGATGGGATGAAGATCTTGAAGGAGGGAAGACGATGAGCTCAGTTTCGGCAATGTTGATTTTGAGAAAAGTGAAGACATCCAAGAGGAGATGGCCGGAAAATTTTCCATACCACCACTTCTAAGTTTCCATACTGCTACTTCTAAATTTCCACTTCGACCACAGGGTACAACCGTATAGCCCTGGCACTTTTCATTTCACTCAATAGTTGGCTCTCGCTCACTTGGGGGGCCAATGTCTATGTTTGGTGTTCACCAAAGATGTCCACAAAGAGGTGATACACTTGGCTGTGAAACACCCACAGGTCTCAGTTCCCAGGCCTACCCACACTTTGAAGCAACCGACACAGGATGGACCAAGTGACAAGGAGACGTGACACAATCGAGGTCTGTGACGGGCAACAGGTCAGTGCAGGCAGCAGAGTATCAAAGGCAGTCGTCAATCGGAAGGTCAGTATCACAAGCGGACATGGAAGTTCACGTAAAGATTGGGATTTTATTAGAATATTGTCAGTTCATACTTTCTGAATTATTTTGCTGAGATGAATGAAGTCTGGAAATAAGCTTCTACTAGACTGATAACTTCAATTAAATTGACCACGAAAGATGCACAAACAATTAAAATAGATATAAACATTCATTGTAAAACTAAATAGTTATCTAAAGTTTTCACTGTTTTGTTGCGAAAGAAATAAAACAAATTTGCAATAAGTTCAAAAAAGAACAATAGCTGCAAAGCAATATAATATTCCGTGGCAGGTTTGCTGACTCTTATATCTAGAGCTAGCTGTCAATCATGGAGGCATTTTACCATGTCTAAATAGAAGACGAAATTATTGCAAGGATTCATAGATCACATGGTAACCCGTGGCTGTCCAACTGTCGTGGAAGTCCAAGGATGGACATATACTGGGACTTGTAATTCCACAGCAGCTAGAGTGATGCAAATTGCCCAAGTTAGGCTTACACGATGGTAAACAAACACTACAACACAAGCTACTTAGTAATTAACAGCATATAATAGATATATTGTGAATTTAAAAGGTCTTTTTTAATTAGAGATGTTCACTGACCCCCGTGTTTTGGTTTTGGATCTGGATTAACTTAGTGTTTTGGTTTTGGCAAAACCACCCTTGCGTGTTTTGGTTTTGGATCCAGATTTATTATCTAAAATCCCTATTTTTGTTTGCTAAAATCACATAATTTGGATCTTTTTTTTATCCCTACATTATTATTAACCTCAATAACATTAATTTCCAATCATTTCCAGTCAATTTTTGTCAAGTGACAAGAACACTGCTACCCCTCCTGTTTCTGTGTGAGCAATGGCACTGAGCAATGGCACTTTAGAATGGAGAGTGACAAGAACACTGCTACCCCTGTTTCTGTGTGAGCAATGACACTGAGCAATGTCACAGGAGACTGGAGAGTGACAAGAACGGCAATGAGTGACAAGAACCCTGCTACCCCTCCTGTTTCTGTGTGAGCAATGTCACTGGAGAATGGAGAGTGACAAGAACACTGCTACCCCTCCTGTTTCTGTGTGAGCAATGGCACTAAGTGACAAGAACACTACTACCCCTCCTGTTTCTGTGTGAGCAATGTCACTGGAGAATGGAGAGTGACAAGAACACTGCTACCCCTCCTGTTTCTGTGTGAGCAATGGCACTGAGTGACAAGAACACTGCTACCCTTCCTGTTTCTGTGTGAGCAATGGCACTGGAGACTGGAGAGTGACAAGAACACTGCTACCCCTGTTTCTGTGTGAGCAATGGCACTGAGCAATGTCACTGGAGAATGACAAGAACAGTGCTACCCCTCCTGTTTCTGTGTGAGCAATGGCACTGAGCAATGGCACTGGAGACTGGAGAGTGACAAGAACATTGCTATCCCTGTTTCTGTGTGAGCAATGGCGCTGGATCTCCTGGGGAGGGAGGTACTTATGGAATCCAAAACCTGCAAGATCCGGCAATGCAAGGATGACGTTTTGCCTCGATTTAGATCTGAGGACATGCGAATGTACCGAGCCGGCTCGCGAGCCTACTCGGATCCCCAAGTTCGGGTGGGTTCGGTTTTCAGAAAACCGAGCCTGAGCATTTCTAATTTTAATACGTTTTAAGCTTATTTTTATACTTGCTATGATCATTTCCTTATTGCAAAAAAATGTTATTGAATCAAACTCCAAAGAGTTTTAAAAAATTGAGCTCTCCACAGTGAAAAATCCTTTCTTCAAACAAGAGCAAGAGTCTAATATAAACACGTGTGTAACATAAAGCAGAGATATGCTGTGGCGCGGTGTAAGCACAAATCCCCTTGTTTGTTTTCCTCCACTCTTCTGGACAATCCACGTCTGGATGGTAGTGGTTAAGTAGTCTAGACACTGATGATAATATTACCTAGTAATGCTAGGTTCCCCCAGCTCAGTCATTGTTTCCATTTTTGCCTACAGAACATTTCCTAGACCAATGTAACAAATACATGTGGTGTCTACATCTCTCCACATGTTTCATCAGCCTCACACGTGAGCAGCCCATAGCCTGTAGGATTGTCCGCTGGACAAAGCCTGGAAGCCCAGAGGGGTAGAATTATACTGCTCTGACTTCTGTTTCAACTCATCCACAGCTACAGTCATTGATAAAATATTTTCTTTCAGTACATTGTTTTAAAAACTAGTTATCACCAATAAATATTTGATGAGTGAGGAATATTTAGAGCACCCAATATTGTTGACAGAATTTCCAATTGATCCTGCGCCTAACTTCATGTTACTTTCATTCATTGGCTTGTACAGTTTATGTCCTACTGAAATATCCATTGCTACAGTCTTCTAACTTCTACCTGTATTTGTCAGTCACCTATATATATATCACGTGTCATGGTTCATTTTGTTTCCTGTCATAAGCCTTTGGATATTTAGAGAATATTTAGAGTTTCCGTAAGGGCATGTTGCGAGACTAAAATAAGAGTCTCATTGCAAAATTGCAAGTTAAGTACGCCCCTATAAAATGCATTTTATTTAGGGTTGCACTTATCTTTAAATATTTTGGGCAGGAGACATAAATTTTGCAAAACTTTAAGATTCAGTTAAAGGACAGTGAGTGAGAATGGGTGACACATGCTACTTTTATCATGTGATGGACACTGTGACATTGGGCCTGATTCATTAAGGATCTACACTTAAGAAGTTTCTTATTTAAGTCTCCTGGACAAAACCATGTTAAAATGGAAGGGGTGCAAACTAGTTTTCTGTTTTGCACATACGTTAAATACTGACTGTTTTTTCATGTAGCACACAAATACTTGATATATTATTTGCAGACTGAAATTGAAAGTTGATATTTGTGTGCTACGTGAAAAAACAGCCAGTATTTAACTTATGTGCAAAACAAAATACTAATTTGCACCCCTTGCATTGTAACATGGTTTTGTCCAGGAGACTTAAATAAGAAACTTCTTAAGTTAAGATCCTTAATGAATCAGGTCCATTGTGATTGGCTCCTCTTTGTTTGTTTGACAGAGATTGGTCTGTTTTTATCAAGCTAATCTTTAAAAAATTCTTTATTGTGTATAAATATAGGATACTTGAACATATTTAGACTCTGGATGGATCAATTTGCTCTGTAAGCACAAGTGTTATTTTTGACTGAAACCCAGCAGACAATGTTGGTCCCAGTCCTTGGATTCTGTTACTCAAAATACTTTAGCAGATCCTACCTATAGTTAAAGCCCAGTGGAAGAGGGATCTTCTAATTCCTTCCTCTCCTCGTAGGCACTAACTGCACCTGTATGATGTCGCGCATGAGCATTGAACAGGATGGGACAGAAAACAGAAGTAAAGTGATAGCGATAGCTATTACATTAGTCTAGACAAATCAATTAATGTCACCTGTTAATAATATAGGGCCTTATTCATGGAAAGTAAAGGAAAAAACTGAGTAAAGCTGGGTACACACTACAGAAATTTCGACCAACTTTTTATGCCGAGCGATTTTACATGCGATCGATGTCCCGATCGCTCAGTCCATGGACTGCATACACACTAGCCTTGTTTAGGACGATAAAGGGAAGAGCGGACGTCCCTTTAGCGACTTTTTACAGCCATGTTGTCGTGAGCAGTGACTGTAAGATCGTACTCACTGTTGTGGATCGGTCGGAAGTTTGTACAAACTACACAGCGGAAGAGAGATTGTAACGAAAATATTAAACAGTACGACCAACCAAATGAGGCGACAATCGTCCATTTGGGCAGACTTTCGCCCATGGTGTCACTGCACACACTGACCCGACTTTTGAATGAGCGGTCGTATGTCGGCTGTTTGAGCCGATTATTGGATGAAAACAGTGTAGTGTGTACCCAGCTTAAGTAAGGGATGAAAATTAGTTTATTATTTTGTACATAAGTTAAATACTGTCTGTTTTTTCATGCAGCACACAAATACTTGAGTTTATTCGTACACTGAAAATCAAAGTTGATCTAGGATATGCCCTGACCCAACTATAAATCTGCCATCACATTTTACATTTACCTCCCTCTTCAATGCAACATGGTTTTGCCAAGGTGCAAACTTAGTAATTTTTTTGCTTTGCTCTCCCAAATGAATCGGGCCCATAGTCACTAATGACAAAATGATACAAACATTTTTTTCTTCTTCTATAAAAATACATTTATTAGGATGTTATTAATGTCTACTGTACATAAAATAATTTTTTTACAATAAATAGTTCACCGTGTATGCCCTTCATCACCTTCACCGTACCTTACATAAAATAACCAACTTATATAAAATAAAGACACAGAGACCTGGGTAAAGTGGCAAACTAAAGTATTTTATTATAACCTAATTATCTTGGTGGCGGAGAACGAGCACTGCGGATCAGCTCCAGCTGATACCCGTAACCAAGCGTGGACATTGCGTACCGCCTTGAGCCCACCCACTCCTCTCATGACCCCAACTGCTTGGCCGGCCCTAACCTGGCGTCAGAGTAAACTGCACTCACCTCACTACTCACTCACCCTCCCTCACTGAGCCGGGCGAGGCCCCTCCCCACTGAAGGGACAAAAGTTACGTTGCATCGAAAGGGGACAGATACCTGCGGCCAATCACGATAGAGCCGTATATATCAGCCGCTGATCGCAGTGCCTTCCTCCCCACTACCTGTATCTAAGCCATATCATTGGTTTTGACTAAAAACCCACCAGCCTTGATAACCTACTTATATTGGCGTGGGTGGCCGGGATTTTGCCAGCAAAGTGACTCAAACCAGGAAATGCAGCATACTATACAAAGACACAAGACCCTCCCCTCCACATTATTGGCCGGGTCTGAACCCTATGTTAACTCTACTGTAGTAAGGGTCCTTTGCGCTCAACGATGAATTGGACTTTGCTGCGTTCTCTGGCATATGGTTTGTTTCTGGCCAAAAGCAGAGCGATTTTACACAAAATACGGCGTGTATCGGCATTTCCGTTCCTTAATGAATCTATGAATCAGGCCCTCTAACATAAGAACATACATGCCAACTTTTAAGGGGAGAAGTCATGTGACATGGGGTAGGAGGAGATGCATTGCATGGAGGGGGCCGAGCTTAATGACATGATTAAGCCCCGCCCCCTCCATTCACTGCCGTGAATTTCGGCAAATGCCGGAGCTTTGCCTACTCTTCCGGGAGTCCGTGAGAAATTCGGGAGCCTCCCGGAAATTCCGTGAGAGTAGGCAAGTATGTATGAGACAACAACTTAGTATTGAAAAGGTACTAAAACATCTGGTGCCCATTTCTTGATAACATTACACACTGAACCCTTGAAGAGAGAGAGAGAAGGAGTCATCCCTTGTGTAAATACGCACCCACGGGATTGACTGCGAAATATTTAGCCTTGATAACATCCATTCTTTGACTTACCGTATAATCGTGAGTGAGTTATACATCACATTCAGCCCAGCAACAGAAAGTAAACATATTATAAATCAATTCTGTGTCAATCAGTGGTTTTGGTGGTATTTTCAAGGCAGCAAAGTTATAATGTAAATGTCTGAAGCACTCAGAACACAAACTGATTAGCCAGAAGTACAAAGCATGTAGTAATGTCGGTCAGCCTAACCACAAGGGTTACTCACAGCTTCAACATTACTATAGTGATCTGTGTGATATAGCCAAGAGGCTGCAAAATAGTCATTTATTTAAAACAATGACCCTAGTAAGAAACGTATGAAATGGAATGATATTGTAGTAGTATATGCATAGGATAACACATAGTTGCCCACTCTCCCAGAATGTCCAGGAGACTCCCCAAATCCGGGTAGATCTCCCGGAATCCCGGGAGAGGCCATTATCCCGTATCCCAGCTACTTCCTATTGAAGTAGGCAGGATGGAGGGCCTCCATGAGGCGATTTGCGGTCAATCACGTCATTTTGGCCCCACCCCTGTTGCAAAATGTCGCAATCACGCCACGGGGGAGGGGTGAAACTGGAGCCATCAACGGTGCCCCATCCCCTCTGACTTATTGTTCACTTCTTCTCTGGGATCTCACAGAGGTGAGGAATTAAAAGTAGGCAAAGTATGGGATAGAATGCTAAACAGGATTGCACATAGTCATAATTATATATATATATATATATATATATATATATATATATATATATATATATATTACCATTACCTTGCTGCTCTTTGATAGACGGAGTGGGTCCAAACCAGTTTGTTGCATAGGACCCCACAGGGGCTTAATCCGGATCTGAGTGTGAGCTGACTACAGTAAGGGCATGTACATATACGTGCGACAGCTTCACTGGAGATGTGACCTAATCAGACTTGAACGCACCCCATATGTGCTTCTTAGAGGTGTTTCTTATGCTTACTGAATAGAAAGCGTCATCCCCGTTATCACCTCAGCATATCCATACCTCGAAACATTTAGAATCCCGAAAGCGGGACAAAATAGGACAAACTCGGCCAACAAATGGACATATTTGTCTAAAGCTCCGCCCATTTTGTGGTCCGCTAATTAGGATGTCCCTCATAAATCGGGACCATTGGGAGGTATGCGTATGGTTGTATGAGGCTTAGGGACTTGTAAAACATCTCTCCAGACATCCAGAGATGTCTAACTTGGCCGAATCTCCAGGGGGCCAGCTGCACTTGTACCAGCCCAGCCATGCATGTCCTCAAGCAACAACCTATCACAAAAAGCAAAAAGCAAATCAAAAATTCTAAGTATAAGTAAGCAAAATATTAATAATAAGCATAGCAAAACATAATCCAATACAATTGTGAATAAAGTATCTAGCGGTTTAATGTTTTTGTTCCAAAAATATTATGCATATATTATAAGGAATAAGGCACCTACTACTTTGAAATGAACATTAAAGGTCACCTGGAACTACTGTGACCTGGACAAGATTTGGAACATTGAGATGACTTCTCCTATCCTTATATTTCACAGTAGTGGGTGTATTATCCGATATTTTATTTCGTCTACCTGCTAATTTGCCATTCTTCTGGCCATGACTTTTACACATAAATTTTACTGAGTAAAGAAAAATAAACCCTACTTATAATTATCAGCTGTAACTTATAGAAACGTATAACTTGTAAAAGAAACACACAAGTCAGTGAACAGTGTAGTGAAAGTGTCATTGTTCTCCAGCACAATTAGTCACAGGACTGTGCGGCTAGCCGCTGCCGCTGCCCGCGGTGACATTATCTCCTGACGATTGCTGCTTCTCTAGGCTCTGGGGTGTTTCTTTCAATACTTTTGGTTTGTGGTTTCCCAAGTGAAACTGTAGCTACTTGTCTATGTGGCATTATCATTGGATGCAGTCGGCTGTGGCTGAAATCAATGGGAGGACTCTGTAATTTAGTCATTTAGAGTATAGACCTCTACAAAGCCACATGCTCAAACAATTAGGTTAATAAATGAATAAATAGCATGTTTAGTGAAGCAGGAACAGATGAGACATACGTTATAAGACCCACGAGCAGCTTGTAACTATTGTGTCCAATAAAATCTTTACCTCCACATTTTATATCATCATCATCCATTTATTTATATAGCACCACTAATTCCGCAGCGCTGCACAGAGAACTCATTCACATAAGTCCCTGCCCCATTGGAGCTTAAATTCCCTAACACACTAAGCAGGGCCACCTTAACTACATTATGGGCCCTCGGGCAATGCCGTGCATCGGGGCCCCTAAATATAAATTATATTTATATATATATATATATATATATATATATATATATATATATAAAATCACTTTTTTTACATTTATATATATATATATATATATATATATATATATGTAGGGGCCCCCTTAACTTACCTTAAGTCCGATCCCCTTCTCTTCTTTTTTATGCGCTGAGTCTCTCTGTTCTCACGCTCCTCCGTGTTGTGCTTGCAGTGAATGTTGGGCGTGATATCACGCCCAACATTCACTGCGAGCACAGCATGGAAGAGGGGACCAGGGAGGGAGCCAGATGGCCAGCTGACGTAACCGCAAGGTAATTATTATTTTTTTTCCAGGATTTTTCTTTTCAGCGCTGCCTTGGTTGGGCCCCCTTGCCTGCAGGGCCCCCAGGCACCTGCCCATTGGACCCAATGGAAGAGATGGCCCTGACACTAACGTCAATTTGATAGCAGCCAATTAACCTACTAGTAATGTTTTGGAGTGTGGGAGGAAACCCACGCAGACAACATACAAATTCCACACAGATAAGACCATGGTCAGGAATCGAACTCATGACCCCAGTGCTGTGAGGCAGAAGTGCTAACCACTGAGCCACCGTACTGCCCGTCTAGTGGTTACATAATATTCAGGATATGTCATATCTGTGTTGTACCTATGACTGAATTGTCCTCTGGCTGGGACAGTGGGATTGGCTCTACCAGTTTGGTGGTGCTTTCACCTAATACAGGGCTCTTGGATGTTTAGTGAATAACCTCTATCCAGGTAAAGTCTACTAATATCCAGAGAAACACAAAGCTATAAACATACATCATATAAAACAATAACATATTATATGTTTAATGACTTACAGAGTTAGTGGACATGGATTCTCCTCGACAATATCCCAAACCACTAAGGTTATATTACCCTCTACCAGGGGTGACCCCGGATCATTAGATTTGGTCGGTCATAAATGTCTATGAGACAACACTTATTACTGCTACAATTACAAAGATGTCCACAGTCAGGTAAAAGAAGCAGAACCTGTTTAAGGGCGTCACATAGAGTCACTGCCTATGAGTGCTAGTTCCATCTCATCGTAGATGGTCCTATTTGCAGTTGTAATTTTACATGTTCAACATTGTCCAGCAGTGACCACATGTATTAGTCCAGCAGTGACCACATGTATTAGTCCAGCAGTGACCACATGTATTAGTCCAGCAGTGTCCACATGTATTAGTCCAACAGTGACCACATGTATTAGTCCAGCAGTGACCACATGTATTAGTCCAGCAGTGACCACATGCCACATGTACTAGTGCAGCAGTGACCACATGTATTAGTCCAACAGTGACCACATGTATTAGTCCAACAGTGACCACATGTATTAGTCCAACAATAACCACATGTATTAGTCCAGCAGTGACCACGTGTATTAGTCCAGCAGTGTCCACATGTATTAGTCCAGCAGTGATCACATGTATTAGTCCAACAGTGACCACATGTACTAGTGCAGCAGTGACCACATGTATTAGTCCAGCAGTGACCACATGTATTAGTCCAGCAGTGTCCACATGTATTAGTCCAACAGTGACCACATGTATTAGTCCAGCAGTGACCACATGTATTAGTCCAGCAGTGACCACATGTATTAGTCCAGCAGTGTCCACATGTATTAGTCCAGCAGTGTCCACATGTATTAGTCCAACAGTGACCACATGTATTAGTCCAGCAGTGATCACATGTATTAGTCCAGCAGTGAACACTCAAATGGTCAGCCAGGATTAGCTCGCCTGTCTGGCCACTGATTGGCCATCAGCGGGAAGTGATCCCTGATTGGCTCACTTGCCCGCTGCCACTAGGACCTGCAAGTAAAGAAGAAGAATACTCACCGCTGGAACGCCAGATCGGTGAGTAACTTCCTTGCTCTTCCTTCTTCGCCCCCTTCACGGGCACCTCATCAGCGGGGCACATCTCCACACTAACATACATACTCAGGCGTCATCACTAGTAATTGGTACTTAGATCAGCTCTGTAGCTGGAGCAAGAGATATGACTGAAAAACAAGTTCCGTAGAGATGACTAGAACTGGAATAGACGCTGTTGTGTGCGCACGAGCTTGGCACGCCCTTACTGTACATTGACTACTGACATACGCCCCTTCCCTTCCTGAAATGATGTTGTAATTGTCCTTTGCACTCGAAGATGAATTGGACATTGCTCCGTTCTGTGCTGCATGGTCCTGTTCTGGGCATGTGCAGAGTAATTATGCGCCATATTGGGAAAAATTCACCAGTTACACTCCTGAATGAATCAGGCCCTATATATTTAGGTGAAGTGAACGAAGTGGTTACCAGCAATAGTCGTACAAACACATTGACACTGGGTATCTGATGATGCATTGAGGCATTATTACTCTTGTCCCTTATGCTCTTTACAGCTGCTGCTGGACTAATTTTGGCCGGTACCCTGGTGACTGTGCAGATTTAATTCTGTGCAGGAATAAATATCTTCTCTTGGCAGACAACGCTTTCTCCTGACCAGAGCAGCTGCTGGTTGGAGATATGATGTGGACTGGCATGTTTGGCACTAGAGTTTAGGGGGAGGTGAGATGTCTGGTCCTTAAAGAAAATGAATCTGTTGGAACGTTAGTGAGATGAAACATATAACAGCCACCTCATGCAAAATCTACTCCACTTAAACCGCAATAATTTTCCAGCTGTAGGTAGGTTGTACGAAAGGGGATACGCGGAGCACTGTGACCCGGAGCTAATCGCCATATAATTAGTTACCCGCTTGTGCCAGGTCAAGATGTAATCTTTATAATGAAAACCGGAAACGAGGAAAACCAGAAAATCTAATGTATATTTATTATAGTCATAGAAAACGTTTTTCGTGTAAGGCTCCCTACCAAAATTTCTGTTGTTAAAGTGACTAAGAAATTCACACCCAACGTTCGTTATAATAGCTCCATTATAATACACTATGAAGCCCGCCCTGTTGTAATACATAGCGATCTCCACTTCATTATAATAAATAATAATCAGTGATATATTACAGCACATAGCAATCCCTGCATCATTATAAAATACAGCACCCTCCATATAATTTATAAACTAAGCAACCCTATTTTGTTATAGGCTCACTCTTATAACACACATAAACTATTTACTATACAACACAACACATTTCATCATAACACACAGTACAACCATCATTTTATTATAATATACTTCTAAAACATTTGTATATTGTTCAGCACCCTCTGATCATTATAATACACACCAACACCTACTATTTTATGATTCTTAGTATCCTCCACCCTGACACCCAGCAACCCCACTCTCAGGGGTCGTAACGATTGTGTTTCAGGGGGTACGGTGGCTATGGGGCCCTGAGTTCCCCATGCGCCTGCTTTGCTCTCGATTGACAATTGCGCCCCGGCCCACTCTAGTATAATACATCCTCTGCCTCACCATAACACACCATGGGGTAGATATATCAAATCTTCTGAAAAGGAAAAATGTCAACCAATCAGATTCTAGCTATCATCTATCTAACACATTCTAGAAAATGATAGCTATAATGTGATTAGTGATAGCTAGAGTCCCTTCACCTAAACCTAATTACGCCCCTCCCTCAGCCTAACCCTAACATTCTTCAATCCCTCCACGTAAACCTAATTACCCCCTTCCCTCAGCATAGACCTAACATTCTTCTATCCCTCCACCTAAACCTAATTACCCCCTCCCTAAGCATAGCCCTAACATTTCTCTATCCCTCCACCTAAACCTAATTACCCCCCTCCCTCAGCATAGCCCTAACATTGTTCTATCCCTCCACCTAAACCTAGTTACCTCCTTCCCTCAGCCTAGACCTAACATTCTTCCATCCCTCTCCACCTAAACCTAATTACCCTCTTCCCTCAGCCTAGCCCTAACATTCTTCTATCCCTCCACCTAAACCTAATTACCTCCTTCTCTCAGCCTAGCCCTAACATTCTCCTATCCCTCCACCTAAACCTAATTACCCCCTTCCCTCAGCTTAGCCCTAACATTCTTCCATTCCTCCACCTAAACCTAATTACCCCCTTCTTCAGCATAGCCTTAACATTCTTCCATCCCTCTCTACCTAAACCTAATTACCCTCTTCCCTCAGCCTAGCCCTAACATTCTTCTATCCCTCCACCTAAACTTAATTACCTCCTTCTCTCAGCCTAGCCCTAACATTCTTCCATCTCTCCACCTAAACCTAATTACCCCCTTCCCTCAGCATAGCCCTAACATTCTTTCATCTCTCCACCTAAACCTAATTACCTACCTCCCTCAGCATAGCCCTAACATTCTTCCATCATTCCACCTAAACCTAATTACCCCCCTCCCTCAGCATAGCCCTAACATTCTTCCATCCCTCCACCTAAACCTAATTACCCCCTTCCCATGGGCAAACACAGGCTTTGTAGAGGGGGGTGTCCACACCACGCCGCCAGTGGGCGTGGGCTATAATTTTAGACAGTGCTTGGCTGCTCTCCAACTCTTCCTATCGCCATAATATACATGGGCAATGCTGCGTGCACTACTGTTGGGGGCACACAGCTCTCCCTTTTCAAGCAGAGTCGTGTGAAGCGGGGGCAGGATCCAGCCACCTCAATAATACAGTGCCCCAGGCTTGGATGGGGGTTTCCAGGCACTAGGAAACCCCCTCTCGGTTTGCCTATGCTTCCGTCAGCATAGCTCTAACATTCTTCCATCCCTACATCTAAACCTAATTACCTACCTCTCTCAGCATAGCCTAAACATTCTTCCTTCATTCCACCTAAACCTATTTACCCCCTTCCCTCAGCCCAACCCGAACATTCTTCCATCCCTCCACCTAAACCGAATTAACGTCCCTCCCTGAGCATAGCCCTAATATTCTTCCATCCCTCCACCTAAACCAAATATGCTCGTGCTATAAAAAAAGGTATAATATAATATTTCTCTCCCCGCTCACCAAGATCCAGTCCGTCTGGTGTTTTTACATAACTTCTAATCATTTCATTCCTCCTTCTAAATCTCTTTTTATCGTTTAAGGCTTACTGCTCTGAGTATTGTAGCAGTATGAAATGGCCAATAATTGTATCTTTATTATTGAGCATTATAAATGATTCATGGTTTTCCTTAAACTGACAAACAAGAACCCAGCCAACTTCTAATCATGGCCAATAATAGCAACAGGCAGAAAATGCAGCAGCCGTATGCACAGTGAGCTTAGAGCAAAGCTCTGGTACTGAACAGTGTATTCTTAGTGGCTGATTCAATGCCTATCGTTTGTAAGAGAAACAGTTTCTCCTGTTCAAAAGTGAAAAGTGACTTTTTCCAATGAGTAGAGCTTTTGTGTGCAAAACCTCTGCCCATTGAAAAGCACAAGGGAAAGTCAGTTTAATTCAGTGCATGTGTAACTTTCTCACACATGCAATCAATTGTTCTCAACTGAGTCTGTTCACCACACTGAGACGGGTGCAAATATTCAGGAACACTGGTTGAATCCCACATTAATATACTTACATATACATATGTATAAAACATGTGATGGAGGGTACCAGAGCAGAGATGTGCCCAGTCCTGAGTGCCCTCTGCAGGATGGTGGCTTGTGCAGCAGGGGGGAAGGGGGGGAGGGCAGTTGTGAAAGTCCAGTAGTTTAGGTTGGGACTTCAGCTCATTGGTGGCAATGATATTATGCCAGATGGGATGGCTTCCATTGACAACATTATTATACTGACAGTATGGCAAAACCCGACTTAACAGCTCAAGTGGGTGCTATGCTGCCTGGATTAAGACCACTGCCAACAATGAATGAAATGCCTGGCAGGATGGCACTAGGCTGGCATAACAGACCAGACAGGTGCAATTCTGCCAGGCAAACCAATGCTACCAATGATGACTTTATTAGAAGGAGAGGCAGCAGCACCTACCCCTCTAAGTTACCCGTCCAACTTTCCTGCATGACAAACTCTGCACTTTCATTGAATTAGGAGACACTTTGGGCTCAAAGGCAGGTTCAAAGTTTCCTGCGCAAGAAGTTTACGCTTCTAGTAGTGGATTGATACAGCTGCTAGTGTGAAATTAGCAGTTTATTTACTTTTTCATGTATTGCTAGTTTCATTTAAATCTCCATTTAACATAGGTGTCTGCTTAGAAACATTAATAACCGCTCTTGGAACTCACCACTGCTGATCTCTGGGGTCATTTACTAAACAGCGGTATGGAAGCCATCAGAAGCACTTTTCAGCCAAGCAATGCTGAGTAATTATTGTTGGTGTTTTGCAATGAGCATTGAAAAAATCCAAACCGTCCAACTTTTTTTTATATTTTTTATAGGGACAGCCAGTGCACAAGAAGGGAAGAAGTGGCCAGTGCTTCCAAAACTGCTGGGTGACCTCAGCCCCACATTACCCTAAAAACAGTCATTAAAGCCATGCACACATCCCACCTGTCCTGAAATCAGGACACATGTTCTAAATAGGGACAGTTGAGAGGTATGAGAAAGACCTTCCCTTTTACTCAACCTCAATCTTCTCTATATTTTCATATATCTGGGTGCTTAAAGCAACAAACCCACATAAATATTTTTTCTTTAAGTAACAAGTTAAGTAGCTTTTAAGCATGCATCTGATTTTTTTTCTTAGCTGTCCTCCTACAAATCATTATTTCCTTTTTAAATCCCTCTGCAGACAAAAGTGTCTGCCAGTCAAACAGACCAGGGCAGCAGCTAGAGCTGTGTAATAGGGGCGGCCGCCCAGGGCATAGCGTTGAAGGGGGGCGCAGTTTATGAATAGTTTAGGTTCACTTGGTTCAAATTGAGGGCTAGGGGGTTGGCATTATTCTTTCTCGCCCCAGGTGCTAAAAGTTTACGTTGCGGCTCTGAAACAGACACAGGCTCACAGCTCTCAGCATGTCATGTGACGGCAGAGAGTGGAGAAGGAAGAGGAGGATCTTACAGTGCACATAGCAGATTATCATTATTAATAACACTTGTTTATATAACGCCAGCATATTCTGCAACACGTTAAATTTGGGAACAAACACAGTAGTAAAAGAAGACTGGGCATTGCGAAGAAATGCAAAGGAAGAAGCGTGCATTTAAATTGTTTAAGTCTGAAGGGTCAGAGGAGTCCTTCCATAGGTACAAGGAATGTAATAAAACATGCAAAAAGGAAATTAGATTGGCTAAACTAGAAAATGAAAGGCACATTGCAAAAGAAAGTAAGACAAACACCAAAAAGTTTTTTAAGTATATAAATGGCAAAAGGATTAAAAAAAGATAATATAGGACCCCTAAGAAGTGAGATGGGTGAATTGCTAAATGATGCTAAGGAAAAAGCAGAGGTATTAAACACTTTCTTTTCTTCAGTATTTACCAGAGAGGAACAAATGGCAGGAGTAATACATAAAAATGGAAATGAAACCATGCTATTAATTAATACTTGGTTGTCAGAGGAAGAAGTCCAAAGGTGACTGAAGAATATTAAGATAAATAAAGCTCCAGGTCCAGATGGCATACACCCAAGGTCCTTATGGAGTTAAACTCGGAAATAGCTAGACCACTATTCTTAATTTTCAGAGATTCAATCTCATCAGGCTCAGTACCAAGGGATTGGCGAATAGCAGATGTGGTGCCGTTGTTTAAAAAGGGGACGAGATCACAACCAGAGAATTATAGACCTGTAAGTCTGACATCAATAGTGGGGAAACTACTGGAAGGTATTTTAAGGGACAGTATTCAGGATTACTTGGTACGCAATAAAATTATTAGTGGGAATCAACATGGATTTGTGAGGGATAGGTCATGTCAAACTAATCTAATTAGTTTCTACGAGGAAGTTAGTGGAAACTTAGACCAGGGCAGGACAGTAGATGTGGTCTACTTAGAGGCCTTTGATACAGTGCCACACAAGAGGTTGGTTTACAAAATAAGGGAACTGGGTCTAGGAATCAAAATTTGTACTTGGATCGAAAACTGGTTAGAGAATAGGGAACAGAGAGTTGTGATAAATGGAACATTTTCTAATTGGTCAAAAGTCTTAAGTGGAGTACCTCAAGGTTCCGTGCTGGGACCACTCCTTTTTAATATATTTATTAATGACCTTGGTGATGGTCTAGAGAGTAAAGTTTCTATTTTTGTAGATGACACTAAACTCTGTAAGGTAATAAAATCAGAGCAAGATGTAGCTTCTCTACAGAGGGACTTAAATAAACTGGAGGATTGGGCGGCCAAATGGAATATGAGGTTTAACACAGATAAATGTAAGGTTATGCATTCAGGGATCAAAAACAAGAACGCAATCTATAAATTAAATGGAATTAATTTAGGAGAATCTATAATGGAAAAGCATTTGGGAGTGCTCGTAGACAATAGACTTAGCAATAGTGCTCAATGTCAAGCAGCAGCTGCAAGGGCAAACAAAGTATTGGCATGCATAAAAAGGGGCATAGATGCAAGGGAAGACAGTGTAATTTTGCCACTGTATAAATCGTTGGTAAGACCTCATCTTGAATATGCAGTACAGTTCTGGGCACCACTCTATAAAAAAGATAATTTGGAACTAGAAAGGGTTCAGAGAAGGGCGACAAAATTGATAAAGGGTATGGAGTCATTAAGTTATGAGGAAAGGTTAGCCAGTTTAGGCATGTTTACTTTAGAAAAGAGGCGTCTAAGGGGAGATATGATTACTATGTACAAATACATTAGGGGTCAATACAGAGAGCTTTCATGGGAACTTTTTACCCCAAGGTCCATACACAGGACACGTGGTCATCCCTTAAGGTTAGAGGAGAGGAAATTTCACAACCAGCAAAGAATGGGGTTCTTTACAGTAAGGGCAGTCAAGATATGGAATTCATTGCCAGGGAAGGTTGTGATGGCAGATTCAATAGATATGTTTAAGAAAGGGTTAGACAAATTTTTAGAGGAAAGGTGTATCCAGGGATACGACCGTTAATTTAAAATGAAGGATAGTAGTGGATATAGGGTAAAAATAGGACTGCAATATTGAGTCTGGGGGGATTTTCTAAATTGAATCAGATTGGCGGTTGCCTACTCTGGATTAATTTCAAATATAAGTGCAGGATCGCAGGAGATCCAAAATAGGTTGAACTTGATGGACTGGTGTCTTTTTTCAACCTCATCAACTATGTTACTATATTACTATGTATTACAAATAGAGAGGTAAGAGAGTCCTGCTCGCAAGATTACAATCTATAGGACAATGGGCATTTGATGCATGAGGTTAAGTGCTACATATGGCATATCAGTCCAGCCAGATTGCAACGGTGGAAAGTGCATATAGGGCCATAGGATCCAGTCATACAGCAATGTTGGTGAGGGGGTAAGAGGGATGTTGCCTTGTATGAACTGTGTAAAAGGATGGTAATTTGGTACCCTAGGGAGGTTAAAAGGTTGAGGAATATTATAAGCTTGCCTGAAGAGATTGGTTTTCAGAGAACGCTTGCAGGTTTAAAGACAAGAGAAAAGTCTAATTGTGCGAGGGAGGGAATTCCACAAAGTGGGTGCAACTGAATAAAATCCTGTAACCGGGAATGGGAGGATGTGAGATGCAGATCTTGTGTAGAATGGAGGTGCCAAGTTGGGAGATATTTTGAGTCAATTGAAGAGATGGACAGTGACAAGAAATTGGTCATAAAATGTGATCTGATCTTCATCTAAGTCACAAGAATAGACAGGAACATACTGCTTAAACTATTAACACACAAATCACAGTACTTTTCTTATCCATATTGAATGCATCTTTTTAACATTGAACGTATAGGTGCGAAAAAGTATGTGAACCTCTAGGCTAATGACTTCAAAAATAGCTAATTGCATCAAGAGTTAGCCAACCTGGAGTCCAACCAATGAGACAAGATTGTTAAGGTTGGGATGAGCTAAGGTTGGAATGAGCACAGGAGACAGGGATCACCTGATTTGTGAACGAATACGATCAAGAGGACAGCAGGTAGAGTATACAAATATGAAGGGAGTAGATACATCATCTTCATTTGTGTGATCAAAGGATCAGAGGGTGCTTGGAAGGAATTGAGCTGGTTGTTTGTCAATGGAGAGGATCCCATTCGTGTTGGATTTTATCAATGTTGAAGTATGAAGCAAGATCGTGGGCACTGATAGTAGTCAGAAGGTTTGGGGTGGGAGGGTTGAGAAGACATTTAAATGTGTTAAAAAGGAAATTGAGGATAGAAGCCTGAGCAGAGATGAGAGACTGGAAGTATGTTTGTTTGGCAATGTCCAGATCATTTTGATATGAGTGGTAGATAGCAGTATATGTGAGGAAATCATTAGAAGTAGGAGATTGATGCCAATGACGGGCTGCTTTGCAAGAAAGTTTTTGAAAATGTTGAGTTACTTTAATGTGCTATGGCTGACATCAAAGTCGACACAGAGTGTGAAGTGTGAACAGTAGCTGGAGCCACTTGATCAAGGGCTGTTGCTAGAGTTTGGTGAAAATGTGGTACTGCCATCAGGATAAGAGAATGTATAAATTGGGTAGAGAAGCTGTTGCAGAGGTAAAAAGCTGTTGAGTTTGGCAATAGAGAGATCAAAGTACTTAACTGTAAGTGGGGGGGGGATATATGAAACTTTGGGGGCCCCTACAAAGTTGTTCTAAGGGGGTTCCAAAGCTCTAGTTACGCCCCTGATGGATATTTGTTATTTGTTGCTGATTGGATTATGAAAGAATAAAGGAAAGCCCAAGAACTTCAATCCAGATTCTTACGGATTGCATCTGATGAAGACTGACGACGATGGCTTTGATTAACTAGAGGGAGGTTTAATAAGAGCTAAGGGGGTAAATAATGTATCTTATTAGGATGAGTAGCTTTTTCTTATTAATACCATTTTGTGAGATTATGCAACTATACCATCCTTACAGGCGTTGAGAATGTGGAGGTCACTGATGATGGCTTTCACTATCAGCTCTGTGGGTTTATACTGCATGTCCCCTCTCCAGTACTTGGGGGAGAACAATTGGGCCTACGTACTAGGTTTGTGGCCATTATACCCTGAACACTATCTGGTTCCAGAGAAGAAACCCAAATATATGCAAGAAGTGACCACAAATTTAAGGTGGGAACAAATATATAGAGAGGCCTCTAGCTCAAGTGGACCAACGGAACCCTCAGCTCTATATAATTTATTGATCCTGCCTTCCACCTGATTTCAGGGGACGTGTATGATGGGTAGTCCCTACCACTAGGCCTGGATCCAGTGGCGTATCCGCCATGGGTGCAGGGTGTGCAATGCACAAGGGCCAATGAGTCAAGGGCACATATGGGCATACCCTACACCTTCAGCTGGACTGGCATGGGACACTAGTCTGGCTGGCTCCGGCATTGTAAATATACTTCCGATGACAGTTGCCCCCGGCCATGACTGGCAAAGCTCCCTGTCTGTCAATCTAGAGCAGGATACCTAAGCAGGTGCAGAGCCAATCAGGGCAGGAGGCTGATCTGCTCCAACTGTCCAATCATCTAGCTAGCTCCCCTCCTGTTCTTACTCTCCACTCGTTCTTTGCTCCTCCCCCTCCCTTCATTCCTCTTTTCAGGAGGTGAAAAATAGCAATCCCTTTCCAACATTCCAAGATGTGGCCAAGCAGCAACATTGCAGGTTAATAAAATGGGCTATTTATTTGCTTCCTGCAACACAGACCAATTCTATTTTATCATAGCTTAGTAAAAGGGTAATGTTATGAGCGTCTAGTTGCTGTCCAACAACAATTGTCCACTTCCCGTATATGTGGTTCCAAAGCACAATTCGATTTATTAGCAGAAAGTAGCAGAGTAACAAGTGAAAATAAAATAAGTACAGCCGTTACTTATCGCAGGCGCTCTGGATCCAGTGTACAGTAATTCAGGTCTGAAGGCTGTGGTCATGTAGACTGGCTACTGAGTCCAGAGTTCCTGCTTATATACAGTCAGTGAATACAGTAAAACAATGCAGATGATGTGGCTTCCTTCCATATGTTCAGGCTTCAGGAAGGTCCAGTGTAATGCAGGTCATTGACCAGTTAAAACGAAAATATCCAAAGGTGGGGGTCAGCTCACCATGAGATGCATTCCAACTTTCCCGCCAAGAATCCAGTTTAAACTAGTCTATTTACATTACACAGACGGTATCATTCTAACCATTTATTCCCTATCATTGCTAACTAGAGTACGCAATGTGCGATCCCTTCAGCGAATGAACCAGACAACTGCGGATAAATAGGAGATTCGAATGATACTAAACATGACATGTTTCCTGTAACTTGAACCTGTGATTTTACTAACAAGTATATAACTTATAATATTAACCATAAACATTGCTACATTTCAACATAAATAACTATGTGTTGCAACTACATTTAATATGAGCTACTTACAAATGTGTATGTTCGTGTGAATGTGTGTAAATGTGTAAAACCTCTTATTGCCACGTGTTGCAGCTGAATACGCTTCTCCACGCCGTAGCGTGCTATACGCATAATTTTCAGACAAAGACAATCAAGTTGTTTGATATTAACTGAAATGACTTTATCCAATTAGCTGACTTCGACAGTAACATAAAACGAACAAATGTATCTCATTATTGTATCTCAGCATTATTCTTAGCAGCTGTACGTCATTTGTATATCTTTGGGAGGGTGCTGTGTGGGTGCCAAAACCCTTACCAGATAACATACAGGTATTATAACAATGCACGTGCTGTGTATTTGATGATATATTTACAGTCGTTTCACAAGTCCCTTTGTCCTGCTTTGTTTGTGACGATAGTGACTTCTTAATAACCTACGGTTGGAATGTCAGATGTTTGGTTTCCCAATGTCTTTGAAGTTTTATAGCTGGGCTGTGCAGATCTAACACACTTTGAAGCTCATCTTGTCATTTCAGCAAAGTTTTTTGCAAACTAAAAAGCAAAGCATATCTAAGGTTCTTACATGCAGAATGTAAATCAGTCTTAAAGAGGTTGTTCAGTTTAGGACACACAATGCTAGCGGCCTAGTTAGCAAAATGCGTCAATAAGAATGATTATTGCCGCTTAAAAAAAATCATTTATTGTCACAATAGATCAAGAAAATATTGCATGAGCAACTGAGCATTATTTGGCTGCCCTGTCGATACTGGACGGTAGAAAGGGATAACGTACTGCCTCGCTCTACCAGGACCTGGGGATATGCGAATGCGCAGCCACCTTAGTTGCCTAACGGATGATCATAGGACTAGAAAGTCTAGATCTGGTCTTTCAGTTCCAATAATAAAAAATAAGTTATATATGTTTACATTTTTAAAATACTAATAATAAAAAAATAATTTTATATATATATATATATATATATATATATATATACAAGTTAACCCGTGCATGATACTCATGCATTCTAGTCAAATCAAGATACTTAAGGTCTGAAAAAGGTTCTTGTCATGCATTTGGGCCTAGGCCAGGCCTCCTCAGGGGAAGATCGTTACTTCCCGACGCAAGCGCCCTTTTTAATGTGTGTTCATGAGGTAAAATTACCTCATGAAAATGAGTTTGACCCCTCAACTCGTAAATTTAGCCTTTACTACCCCTCCCACGGGGGGAAGGGGGGATGATGGAAGTTAACTGACTTGACTATTCTAATTTTTTTGTCAAATAAGGTCAGTATACCAAATTTCAGATCAGTTGGATGAGCCCTTTCTGAGAAAATGTTTTTTTCCACACACACACACACACACACACACTAACGCACGCCTCTACACATGTGTGTTCATGAGGTAAAATTACCTCACGAAAATGAGTTTGAGCCCTACCAAATTTCAGCCCTTTTTGAATTTTTTTTCCCACACACACTAAGAATTTAGTAGGTCAGTGTATAACTCTGCCCAGCAGGTGGCACTGCAACTTGTTTTGTTTTTTTCCACACACACACAGATGGCACTAAGCATTTATATATTAGATATATATGTTTGTTTCTTTGTTTGTTGGCAAACATGTTCCACAGCTCTCAAGGTAAGGCTGCCAAATTCTTACATAGAGATTTAGTATTGAAAAAGTAACCTGTTAGACCACACAGCGACAATGTGACAAAGCGACAGAGCAACAAATATTGAAAACATAATTTTTTGTTTGTAAACAATTGTTTGATTGCTAGAAGGAAACCTCACCACAACACGACATAACAAAGCAACAAACCTTATTTTCTAAATTGCTATTTACCAAATAATTTTCTAATATATAAAAACTGCTACACATTACAAATCGGACCAGGTAGAAGGGGGGGCGGTACCATATCCTGGGGTAGATTGTGAGAGATTTCACACAAGTCCAGTTTTAGTCAGTAAACAAAAACACCTTGTCATCCTGCTCTAACAAAGACAAAACAAAAATAAGTTTAGCACAGTAACGTACAGGCAGATATCAGGCTTTGTCTCACAGACACTCTGCAGCCTTTGTCCCCAGGCAGTGAGAAATTGAGTGAGCTGCATTTCAGCCTTTCACAAGCACCACTCAGGAGCAACTCCTGATTATCAGCAGAATCACAGGTAACTTGGAAGACCTGTTAACGGGTCTAATGGATGGAGCCCATCCTCACTCTCCATCCTTAACCCTAGGACCCTTTTCCGGCTGTTCAATAGGCCTATAGTCCTTCAGCAGCTTTTAACATAGCTGCCTTCAAACACTAATCCCCAATATCACAAGTATATATATATATATATATATATATATTTATTTGTGTTATTGGGCAAAAGGGTCCTAGGGTTAAGGATGGAGAATGAGGATGGGCTCCATCCATTAGGCCTGTTAACCAGGTCTTCCAAGTTTATTTATATATATATATATATATATATATATATATATATATATATATATACATCCTGCTAACTTCCTTATTCCACAGTTTAAATGAATGAATTTAAATGTGCGTGATTTTAATCTTATATATGGTAGTGGATAATTAAAAATACTGCACTATTCTTTGCCCCCTCTGCTCTTTGTATCTCTTTAGATTGGAGGGGTGAAAAAATTGGAGCTGCAGACTTGTGCATTTTGTCATTTAACAGACTATATGGATACAAAAGCCCTCTGTTTAGATTTTTAGAGTTTTATTGAGATAATAAAGCATTTATTGTTTACTTATTATCTGTTATCACCTTCCTAAAGTGACAGTAACAGGACAAGTATTCAGACAATACAAGTACAATGGCGATACTAGTTAAATAGGCTTCTTTATGCAAAGGACGCTTTTAGGAGTACCACCAACAATAACAGTAACCATTGGTTATATATATCAGACAGCAGCTCCTCTACAAAGGAGTTACTTCCTGTCTGACTAGCTCAACACCAGGTGACCCTGCTTGTACAGTGACTCAGTAGTAAGCACTTCTGCCTCGCAGCGCTGGGGTCATGAGTTCAATTCCCAACCATGGCCTTGTCTGTGTGGAGTTTGTATGTTCTCCCTGTGTTTGCGTGGGTTTCCTCCGGGTGCTCCGGTTTCCTCCCACACTCCAAAAACATACTGGTAGGTTAATTGGCTGCTATCAAAATTGACCCTAGCCTGTGTCTGTCTGTGTGTGTGTATTAGGGAATTTAGACTGTAAGCTGCAATGGGGCAGGGACTGATGTGAGTGAGTTCTCTGTACAGCGCTGCTGAATTAGTGGCGCTATATAAATAAATGGTGATGATGATGATGAACGGTGAGGAACACTGTATTCTAAACATTATAAATAAAAGCATTGAATAAAAAAACCCAGCAAAAACAAATACCTATAAATAAGTCTCACTTTTTAGCTTTAAAGAATTGTTTTCCCTTTGAAGGAAGGGATTACTGGCTACGCAAGATTATCAAAAGATGGAGATTCTTAAATTACACTGTGCTTTCAAGTTTATTTTCTGTGCTTTGAACAAGACCCAGCTTGTTGCACAATTTGTAAGACGTGAACCTTGTGCCCCGCACACGTGCAGAGTGATTTCTCAGAACCTAAATATCTACCGTACCAAGTATCAAACGCTCAGCAGTCTAAAACGAGGCGCTGGATTTATAATGGTCGTTAAAATGCCATAAACCGTAACAAACTGCCAAAGACATTTCTATCCGTTAGGCAAATTCTGTCTTGTTCGAATTCCGCAGTGGGTTATTCTACATGTTTTGTTCTATTAAAATTAAATATACATGCATACCCTGTGATGTAAAAGATGAATTGGGATATTCCCAATTACGATTATGTTTGTGTGGCTTTTTCACTGAGCTGGGGCAATAATTATTATTTTTATTTTTATTATTATTATTTTTATTATTATTATTTATTATTATTATTTGTGGTTGTTGGAACTTTCTTGTTAATATATTTCTGGACACAATACATGAGTACAGAACAGACACTTTTTACAATAAATTATATCCATATATTTTATTGACAACTAATAAAGAACCGAATAAAAAAAATGTATCCCCTAATCTGCCATTGATCCCACCATGTCATTCAGTCATTTCTTCAAGAGTCATCTCTAACGAGGTACTGCTGACACCTTTCAAAGGCACATGGTTTAGAGTGCAGCAAAATTAAAGGCATTCATTTAAAACATGGCAATTCTTGTGATGCTAAATTCTAAATTAGTCGTATTTACATTGATGGTATGTTTACTAATGCTTAAAAATGAATATAATTGTCTACTTATAATGTACATAACTCATATGTAAATGTTCATCATCATCATTTATTTATATAGCGCCACTAATTCCGCAACGCTGTACAGAGAACTCACTCACATCAGTCCCTGCCCCATTGGGGCTTACAGTCTAAATTGCCCAACATACACACACAGACAGAGAGAGAGAGAGAGAGACTAGGGTCAATTATATAGCAGCCAATTAACCTACTAGTATGTTTTTGGAGTGTGGGAGGAAACCCACGCAAACACGGGGAGAACATACAAATTCCACACACATAAGACCATGTTCGGAAATCAAACTCATGACTGAAGTGCTGCTCAATGTTAATGGTAATTTGCATAAGTGATGAAAAGGGCAGCAAAATAGCTAGGTGCACCGTTCCTGTGCAGAGCCAGAAGCATTTTTATAGCTGATAAGAAAGTTGTGGTCCCAGCATTGCTAGCCCTGCAGAGTCCCAGGGAGACGCCAGTGGGCCCCACTGTCCGATGGCCCCACCCCTTTTGCTTGGGGGCAGGGTCGGAATGTGATCACCAGGGCCCCCACAGAGGAAGATGTGTAGGAGCATCCTGAGCTGCTTGGTAATGCAGAGGAGTTTCCTTGTCATGCAGGAACTCCTCACTGACTCTGCTGTGCTCTGATTGGTTGAGTGACTGTGTCAGCCAATCAGACCACAGACGCGCCCCTATCCATACTTTCATTGACGAAGCTGGAGGCAGTACTGCAGGAAAAGGTAAGTGTATGTGTCTGTGTGTATGAGAGAGAGAATGTGTGTCCATGTGTATGATAAATGTATTAGTGTGTGTCAGTGTGTATGAGAGTGAATGTGAGTCAAGTTTTGTGTATGACAAATGTGTGTATGAGAGAAGGGGTGTGTGGCAGTGTATATGAGAATTGTATTGGTGTGTGTCATTGTGCATAAGAAATATATAAGTGTGTTTCTGTGCACTCAGTATATAGAAAAAGAGGGATCATATCACTGACTTAGTTAATGGAAAAAAAAACAGGGATATATGCAGGGACAATAAATTTCCAGAGGCAAATCTTTAAAATCCTTGGAAATTAAGGACAATCGGTAACTCCTACAGTAAGCACCACAACCTTTATTTCAGGATTGTCTACTTTCAGCTTTTTTTTTTTTTATACACATAAAAAAGTCAGTAAATTTGTAGTAACTTAACAGTAATTATTTTTTTTAAAGGATTAGTGTTAAGTTATACATTAAAACGAAACACTGCTTATCACTTTATGTGATTTTCTTTCTTTTTTTTATTGTGAAGACATGCGAAGACTTCCTCTTTGTGCATATGTGTCTATTTGTCTGGTTATTTGTGGGTCTGACTGGAAATATGCACAGTGAGAGGTGTAAAAATGTCACTACATAGTCCATCATATCACCACGTTAGGATCAGTCCTTTAATTAATGTTCAACTTTCCATTTCTCCAAAATACTATTACTTATAGTTTTATTAAGTCTTAAGAAAGGTGACTATTTGCTTCCCTTGGAATTGGTCTAATGTAAAAATCAAATGATTAACATATGAACAAATTTTAATTTTAGGACTTTAGTGTTTTTAATGGTTTTATGAAGTCTGCTTGCAGAGATCACCGTTCTTACAGTTCCATTGTTTTCTTTCTCTGCCGTACAATTTCTTTATCTCATCCCAGAGATTTTCCTGACAATGCTATAATAATCCACATTAGTGTGTGTCCGTGTGTATGAGAAATGTATTAGTGTGTGTCCGAGTGTTTCTATTGATTTAACGTTTGAACGAGCTGGGAAAGGGGGGGCTAGAGTGTTCACTCACTGCTCGGCTTTTCACATTTCTTGTACCTATCCTTTCTTCCCCAAACAGGAGCCCAAAATTCCAGAATCGAGACAAGCAACTACTGAGCACTAAGATACCAGGGGGTAAATGTATCATTCTCTGTATTCTGCAAGTCACCGGAAATCGGCGACTTTGCAGTGAAAATTTAAAGCGGCGATGGCTTGTAAAACCAAGTTTGCATTTACAATGCAGCGTCGCTTTAAATTTTCACTGCAAAATCGCCGATTTCCAGCGACTTGCAGAATACAGAGAATGATACATTTACCCCCAGGAATTGAAAGCTGAAGGAACAGGTAGGAGAGAGCAGGATAGCTGCCAACTGTTCTGATTCCTGTGGGACATTACTGATTTTTGGAGACTGTTCCGCTTTGTACCGATCTAGGGGCTGGGACCCAGACTGTGCACTTTTTGCATACACTGCATTCTTGTATGCTACGATTTGGCACTAGCCATATCCTCGGTGGGCTGACCACGCCCCCTCTAGTCACACACTCAGGGGGCTGGCCACACCCCCTCTGGTGGGCCCCTAATATGACATCCCCGGTGGGCTCTTCATGTCCCAGTCTGACACTGCCCACCTCTACTGTCACACAGGACACCATCATTGGGTCAATGTACTAAAATTCGGCATCAAGGCTGATTTTATATTGCCTCAATCTATCAATAAATTGTGTATAGTGCTATAAATTGTAAGCTCGAGAGCACCATTCTATTACCAGCTAGAATGCAAAGGTAAAAGTATTGAGTGGGCTGTGTGTGTACCAATGTTGGTCAGAGGGTTGTTGTCTTGTGTTAGCTGTGTAGAGGGTGGTAATAGGGTAAACTAGGGAGATTAAGCGGGTGGTTGAGGAATATTATAAGCTTGTCTGAAGAGGTGGGTTTTCAGAGAACGCTTGAAGGTTTGAAGACTAGAGGAAAGTCTTACTGTGCGAGGGAGGGAATTCCACAAAGTGGGTGCAGCCCGAAAAAAGTCCTGTAACCTGGGAATGGGAGGATGTGAAGAGAGTGGAGGAGAGACGCAGATCTTGTGCAGAACGGAGGTGTCGAGTCAGGAGATATTTTGAGACAAGTGAGGGGATGTATGTTGGTGCAATATTGTTGACGGCATTGTAAGATAGTAGAAGAATTTTATATTGGATCCCTATTCCTGTGATCCTTGATAAATGACAGCAAAAAAGGCAGTTATCTTGCTTAAAATATAAATATGGAAACTGTCCCCTTAAGGGCTGCATTTATACTCGGACATAAATTCATTTGCGTCTTTCGGGAAATAGATCTGGCTATGCTCCAAAACGCACCTTACACCAATGAACACTAATTAGAGATGGTCACTGACCCCCGTTTTCTGGTTTTGGTTTTGGATTTGGATCTGGCTTAACTTCGTGTTTTGGTTTTGGTTTTGGATCCTGATTTTTTCCTAGAATACCTATTTTTTTGCTAAAATCACATATTTTTGCTAATTCCCCCCTACATTATTATTAACCTCAATAACACTAATTTCAAGTCATTTGCAGTCAATTTTGACCACCTCACAGGTCACAATATTATTTTCATATACTTTCGGACAAATACTGCATCGACCTGGCTGGATGGTAAGCGACAGAGCAATGACACAAACACGCGGCAGTTCCTAGCACATCTAGGACACATTGGCACACAGCAGTGGCAGTGAAGAAAAATGGTGCAAGATGGACTTGTCCTTGGGCCTGCCCTCAGTCCCACCCACCGTTATGTTGGATCTTAAAAAGGAATCCAAAAATCGCATGATCCGAGATCCGACAACGTAACAATGACGTTTTGCCTCATTTTCAAATCCAAAAGAGCGCAACAGTAGCGAGCCGGCTCAGCTTGGTACTTGGATCTGCTAGGTTGGGGTATATTCGGTTCTCTGGAAACCGAGCCTGAGCATCTCTAGTTATATCCGAACAAGAACCAGACCCTGAATGAGCATTGTAGTACAACTCAAGGCACAGATTCCCTCTCAAAGGCCCTGGGCCCAAGTGAGCAGAAAAATAAGCAGCAATATGTAAAATAAACATTATATCAATAAAATATATAAACTTAAAAATATTGAAGGGGGCATCTTCGTTACATATTAGATTAATTTTCTCTGCTAAACAGGTAGCTCCAGCAATGAAAATATTGATTGCCGTGTACTGTATATACCGGTCATCCTAGCTATGTACAATATATTTTAACATAAATGTATTATTTTTAAGCAAAGGAGCAGTTTCTAGGTTAGTTATCACAGTATAATGACTATCTAAAGCAATTTTACTATAAAGTACTCTGCAAGTGTAATTGTAAAATGAAAAGTGTCCTCTGTAGTTTAGCTGACTGCATAAATACTTTAAAGTCGATGGAAATTGTCAGCTAAGTAGCCAGCGCTCATTAGTGACTACAGAGCTGTCACAATCATTGAATTAAAAATTAATCCCTATTATGGCTCAACAGCTAACGAGCCTGAGGAAGGGGTTACCTCATAAGATTACCATCTCCTCCTTTCTCTGGCCAGCTATTTTATTAACAGCTCTGGTCCTGGAGATCTTTAGATTTCCCAGGTGGCTTGAAACCCATATTGAGAAGAACCTAATTTATTAAATATCAGGGTAAAGATCATTAACGTCTTATTTGGAGACACTTATAAAATGAGGTTTGAAATATGTAACGTTAGACATGCAAAGAGAGCAATCACAATATTTAGTAACCTGAGTTGTGGCGAAATGGAGTAATGTTCTTTAGCTAAAATGTTTTTACAGAAAAAGAAATCCAGAGAACACAAATGAGATATCTTTAGTGACATTAGATGAATATTAGCTCAAATTTGAATGGTTGATAGTTTATTTTTCCTTTGATAATTATTCAGTAATTTGTATTTCTCCATTTTTTTTTCATTAAAACTAGAGATGTTCAGGCTCGGTTCCTCAGGAACCGAACACACCCGAACTTAGGGGATCTGAGTACTGAGCCGAGGCGTGGTACTGTCGTGCGCCCTCAGAATTGAAAATGAGGCAACACGTCATTGTTGCGTTGTCGGATCTCGGATCTCGGGAGTTTTGGATTCCTTTTTAAGATCCAAAATAACGGTGGGTGGGAGGGAGGGCGGACCCCCCTTTTTCTTTTCTGCCACTGCTGTGTGCCAATGTGTCCTAGATGTGCTAGGAACTGCCGTGTGTTTGTGTCATTGCTCTGTCGCTTACCATCCAGCCAGGTCGCTGCAGTATTTGTCCGAAAGTGTATGAAAATAATATTGTGACCTGTGAGGTGGTCAAAATTGACTTGAAATGACTTGAAATTAGTGTTAGTAATAATGTAGGAACTAAAAAAAGTTCAAAATTATGTGATTTTAGCATATTTTAGGATTTTTTCTAAAAAATCCGAAACTAAAAAAACACATGAGGGCGGTTTTGCCAAAACCAAAACCAAAACACAAAGCTAATCCAGATCCAGAACCAAAACCAGTTCACGGTGGTCAGTGAGCATCTCTAATTAAAACACCACAATATGTCCATTTGGGCATAATTGTAGTTGTGTTTCCCCTCTATATTATATCTGTCATTACTGTAGTGATGTCCACTTGGTTTATCCACTTGTTGCTCATACCTTCATCATGGTGGTGTCAGAGAAGTGCTTTGAACGCTTGCTTAATGCTGAAGTGAAGGGGTAATTCTCCTCCCATTTTGCACAAGAGCGATTAAACATTTAAGACACCGCATGCAATGTTTTCTGAGCCTAATTGCTGTAGTGTGGAATGAGAGGAGCACCCCCCCCCCTCATTTCAGGGTGTCACATTGCATCCATCTGTCATCAACTTCAGCAATTGTCCTACATGTATGTAAGTAGTTCACACTCTTTCTGAATTGTTTGTTGGTAGCATGACCTATGCAGACCCCCAGAAAGGAAGGATTTACTGATACCTGGGGCCAGTGGTGAGAATGAAGGAAGAGCGGCTCTGATTCTACTTTGGGATGGAGGTACGTGTGCTCATTGGATAGTGAGGTCTTGGCCACCTAATCCTTTTTCCATTGAGTTGTAGAGATTTGAGCTCCTGGAGAAGCACCATAATAGGTGTTCTGATGAAGTGTAATGTTACTAAACCACTGACACACTTGTTATAAAGTTAACATGTTAGAGTGGCGGGTCCCAAACTGTGCTCCGCAGCTCCCTGGGGTGCCGCGTCCAGGGCCAGTGGTAAGCAAGGTGGGGGGCTACTTGGTAATTATTGTGGATTAGGGGTGCCTTGAAAAATTGATGAAGATCCTAACGGTGCCTCGAACTGAGAAGTTTGGGATTCACTGTGTTAGGGGATATGCTCGGAACTCTGAGTTCCCGGTTGCATCTGGAGAGAAGAACCTTCTTCTTGCTCCTGTCACTGTAAATATATAAATATCTATTACTTTAACACCCTCATTAGTGAGTCTCATCTTGTTTCTTTGAGTACTTCCAGCATGGGTTTTGATAGCAGCTTTGTGGAAGCATCAGCTATCATCTTATTAATCTCACAGTAAACAAACAATCCACTAGCTTGTGTAGTTGGGGATGTCTGACATCAATTTGCTTGGTTCTAAGATTGATCTTCTCATTAATTGCAAGCTGAATACACCCTTGGTTGTCTTTGATGGTGACTGTTGGTTGAGCTGCGGGTTCGCCAATATCCTCGAAAACCTGGTGCAACCAAATCACCTTTAGGTTAGCATAAGCTGCTGTAGATGATCATACAATTGACTCTTTCTGCTGGACCTGGTGTTTGGGCTATCCCTTAATTAGAGCAACTAGCCACTTTTTGCCTTGCGATCCCCAAAGTGACCAGCCCAATCTGCATCCACATAGTCTGTGAATGTAAGGTCATCTTTTGCTGATAACTTCATAGTCATGTCTTGAGTCTGCTTAATATATTGCCTGACACCTTGGACTGCATTCCTATCTCTTTGGCAAGACTCACACATCTACAGATAATTCACATTGCGGCTGCAATATCTGGAAATGTAGCTGTTGCCACATACAAAAATGCTCACACTGTTTGTATCTCTCCTTATTAGGTAGAAAATCATCTTCTCCTTACATACATGACAAGGGGAGAATGGGTAAGGGGCAAATGTGACAAGGGAATGTTTAATGGGGTCATGTGTGACATATATTTCTGGTACTGGGACTCTGATGCTCTAATTCGGATACTGGAGTTGGTCAGAATGCAGAGAAGGGGTCACTGCGTAGACCAATAGTAGAGAGCTTGTAGCTCTCTATTGTTCCCTATGGTCACACCGTCTCAAGCACCTTTGCCCTTGCGTTTTACAGCAGTGCAGAGGTCCCAGGACAGCTGAACGTACTAAGTACTGCATGTATCATTTATCAGGTGAGCAAGTCTGGAATAACCTCCAGGATACCGTCCTTTTGGTAAGTGACTAGTGTTTGGGTACAAAACATGGGTCTCTACTAGGTAATTCAGAGCTCAGGCATGAATTAGACCTAATTCTCAGCAACTGTAAAAGTCGATTAAAGAAAACAACATAATCTAGACCCATTTAGGAGTGATTAAGTGAGCAGCTAGACCGCTTGCCACTTTCGCTGCAAACCTTAGTCACTTAATGTGGGTCAAGCTCTTCAGGGACCGGACCGCTGTAGAAGACTATTTTTCTCTCTTTCTTTCTGGTACTCTCACTTTCTCTCTCACAAACACAGGGCTCTTCTGATCTCCTGTCTGACGGAATCCATCTCTCCCAGGACAGACCTCAGGTGAGTCCCAGGTGTCCCATGGTTGTTAGTGCTTGGGAACGACTTGCCTTTAAAAGCTGTGTGCAGGTAAGCCTGTAACCCAGAAAAACGCATAGCACCTGATCATGTTAGGACTGGCCAGGAGGGGAAGACTTTGGCGTGAGTTGGTCATATTAACATATAATGCAATTCCCTGTTTTTAATATAGAAAAGTAGTTAGTACTACAGCATTAATTGTGCGTTTGGAGAGTGCAGTGTTACACACACACACACACACACACACAAACACACACATATATATATATATATATATATATATATATATATATATATATATATGTAATTGTTATCATGGTTAATAAGTATTTTTATGTTTGTTTGTTTTTTATTTATTTTGAGTGCTTGTTCATTCTTATTGCAATGCCCTTTGCAAATTGCTTGTCAAACTTCAAACCTAAATACTGTCATTGACAAATGGGTCGCTATGACTCTGCTGATGCAGACATTATTACACGACCCTCTTGTTTTTAGATGTTTGCATTAAATTTAACTGCAAACACATTTTTCGCTGCCTCATCCATCTGAATGGAGATTTACTGTTATGGCAGAGCAGTTTAATTTTTAAAACAGTAAAAAATAATGATTCCCGTTGTAAAGGATTTTATCATTTGGTAAACCACATGACATGTAAATTATCCCACTTTCCCCAAAAAAATGTTTCCTCTGTTGAAGCCCAAAGCACACAAATCACACACTTTTTGTGTACATTATTTTTTTGTGGGTTTTGCAAATTGTTTCTGTAACCTCTAATTTGTTTTTTTTTTGTACAGTGTCTGTTTATTATATTTTGACTCTGTTGCCTCTTTGACCTCAAGCCAAGACCCAATGAACAGACTCCATAAAACAATGGTGTTTATTGAACTGAAGGCTGAGCAATTATTTATGCTTTTATCTGAAGACAAGGGGGGGGGGGAGAAACTGTCTGAGAGAACTGGTACCTTTGTTTTACTAGATGTGAGTCACTGTCTGTTTCTTCTGGAACGTGTGGGTGATGCAGAATCCGGATACAATGGCGATTTGTGAAGAAGTACATGCTCAACTGCTAATGAGAGCCAAGATGTCTGATGATCCTGTTTAATTGCTCTGAATCACTTTAGAATGTTCTTGCTTAGCCTTCGATCTGCCTGGGAACATTGTTTAGTCTCTAATCTACAAATTATTTGCATCACATTGCAATTGGATAACACTGTATCAAAGCTAACAGGTAAAACAATGCTCTGTAGATAAAAGGGCTGAAAATATTTATTGGTCAAACAAAATATGGATCAGTTTGACGAATGCGACTATCGGATTATCATTGTGTTTTTTTTTAATTATCTTGTTTTTATTCTGTATTTACAACCTTAAAGTTCATCTGCACCAGATGATGGAAGCCGAACCATAGTGCATCATAAAGATTTAATTTGTTTATTTGTTTTTTTCTGGGTCGTCTATGGCAGCTCAACATTGAGGCTCTGAATGTTGACATCACAAAATTTTATGTTGTTTTTTTTGTTTACCAATTAAAAATTCAGTGCTGTTAGATATCTAGGGCCTGAATAGGCTACGGGCGTAAATCCTGTTGCCGTATTTTGCGTGAAATTGTTCTGTGCATGCTCGGAAACGGACCTTAAGCCAATCAAGCAATTGCATCCAATTCATCAAAACAATACTGACTACTGCCTATGATTTGAAGGGTGGAATGGGGAGAGAAGGGCAATGTGTACTCATCCAATCCAAGTTTCGGGCATCTCTTAGTTCCAAGTCTTTTAGCTGTATCACTTGCACCAACTGCAGGGCAGGTATATTTTATTACCATTTATTTATATAGCGCCACTAATTACGTAGCACTGAACTCACTCACATCAGTCCCTGCCCCATTGGGACTTACAGTCTAAATTAAAACACACACATACACACACTCACACACAGACACACACACAGACTAGGGTCAATTTGATAGCAGCCAATTAGCCTACTAGTATTTTTTGGGAGTTTGGGAGGGAACCAGAGCACCCGGAGGAAACCCACACAAACCCAGGGAGAACATACAAACTCCTCACAGATAAGGCTATGGTCGGGAATTGAACTCATGACCCTAGTGCTGTGAGGCAGAAGTGCTAGCCACTGAGCCACCGTGTGCCAGAATATATTTTTGTAAGTAAGAGAAATTATAAAAATGCATTTTATGTACAGTACACATTAAAAACATCCTGATTTATGTATTTCATGTTAAAAAATTATTAAATAGCAAACCACACAAATCATGTCATCTACTCACATCATTTCTTCTTTTAGCTCAGCATTTCCACATCTATTGCTTTGATCATGTGATTTTCCAGCATTCTTATTGGTTCAATCTATCCAAGTATTTTGACTAGCAATATTTCGCTCTTTGCTCTGTTAAATTGCGCTGTACTAACCGGTAATATCTGTATCCAATATAGTTCACTTACCTCTAATTTCCACTATTGCTTTGAATGCATTGCTGTTATTTTATTTCTAAAACCAATCACCTTTTGTAGTTCAGTTATGATAACAAATGCTAACTGCTATGTGTCATAACATCTTTTTCAACTAGTTCTCATGCCCCCTTGCTGTATTAGGCAAATTATTAAATTTAAATATTTTTAGCAAGTAATAATTTATTTTTTTTCTACCCCCTCCCAAAAAAGGTACACGTATTTTTGTGATGTACCTATTTTTTTTACTTTCTTTTTACTTTATTTTTTAATACAGTTTTGATTTTGAACTAGTTTAGAAATTCACCCCTGGGAGTAACTGACAACTCATCCCTTTACTAAACTATAATATTCCATTCCCAGTATTCTAATCTGTTTATTTCACCCATCAGACAATTTACACTATTTAAACATGCCCAAAGAACTTGGGCATGTTTATAGCAATTGTAAAGTGTACATAAAACACCCGTTAGATCAAATAAGAATAAGACTCAAAAAAATATATACATTGAAAACATGTTTTGTTCTTGTTTCTGTTTTGACTGAAAATTGCTTCTAATTTCATTTTAGAGGGTTTGGGGGAACTCGGAAACTTTTTTTTAGTTCTGTTTTAGCAACAACAAAAAAAATACATTTTTGAATATGATTACGTTTTTTAATAAGTTCGTCCTGGATAAAGTATATTTATTTTAGAACATTAAAACCAAATGTTTATGTGACTCAACAGTCTAATAATGCCAGCGATTTTTCTGTCTAAAAATCAGTGAATTCTCTAACACACGGACAGCTGGTGGTCAGGGCGACCTTGACCTCAATATAGATTTGTTTCGATGGTGGGCAAATGTAGTCTGATTTACAGTAAGTTCATTCTGTACAACACATTGATGAAAGGCTGTATTCCTGGCATAGGTGTAGTTTATTTTGGCTAATTTTCCCCAAATCCTGTAATTTGGAGCTCTGTATTATGCATTGCTACATTAAATAAAGACCTATTTTATATGTGTTTTATATGTGTAAACTTTATTTTATATACGTATCATATCATTTTAACCTGTCTTGAAATGAACACAGGATTGTTATATGTTTTTGGGAATTGTTGATAAAAGCTTAGAGCGCAAATTTTGCATCAATATGTGCAATTACACATAGCCAAACAATTATGCATAGGTATTGTTGCTGAGAATTATGGGTAATCTACCTGGTCTGAGAGACACTGCACTCAAAAACCATCGCTTGTCAATCGTACTTGCCATCTTTGGCAGTATGATGTCCGGGAGGCGGCTCCAGCATGGGGGTGTGGCCACTCGAATCGTATCGTTTGGCACACGTCAAACATTAGCAATATTGGCTTATCACAGCAGGGGACGGGGTCAGGATGATGCATTTAGCCCCACCCCCACACACTTGAAGACGTTCTCCGGCAAGTCCGTCAGATTTGGGAGTCTCCTGGACATCCCTGGAGAGTAGGCAACTATATTAACAATACCAAGCAAGCAATTTGTCACGGTCTAGCAGTTGGGCGGCATTGTTTTTGTTTGCTGTCTATGAAACATTCTTTGAGGGGCTGATTCATTAAGGAAAGAAAGGCAAAAAAAAGAGTAAGTGTCTCCTGGACAAACCATGTTACAATGCAAAGGGTGCAAATTAGTTTACTATTTTGCACATAAGTTAAATACTGGCTATTTTTCCACTAAGCACACAAATACTTGTTAGCTTTATATTTATACTGAAATTTAAAGTTCATCTAGGACATCCTCTACCCCAACTATATATATGTCGACATATTTTAAATTTACCTCCCCCTTCCAATGCAACATGGTTTTGCCAAGGTGCAAAGTTACCTCTTTTTTTTTTGCTTTATTTTACTTAATGAATCAGGCCCTGAGTGTCTGTACCCACTTCTCAAAAAATGCAAATATGCAAAAATATAGCAAGAACAATTTAAGTCAATAACTATTTAAAAGTGCCAAATACAAATAGTAATAAATTAGATATGTCTTAAAAAAAATCTGCTAATCATATTTTACTGAGCTCAAGGAATAACAATTCAACAATGAAAAGGAATTATATAAACAAGGTGACGCTAATTTCTTACAAACTAATTCATACCAACTTTATTAAGAATAAAAAAGAATAAAACTAAAAGTCTTTTAGGTTGTTGGACTCTGCAGAGATTTAGCTGCCACAACCTGGCTACTCCGTCACATTGTCACTTAGCTCGACCACCAAGGAACAGGATCCGCTTTCAAACTGGCCGCAAATACGGGCCGGCCAAACTGAATAAATCCAGAGGTGCCAAGTGACCAAATCACTTTGTATCTGCATATCACAGATGACCGCACACCAATGCAGATAGGGGTCAGCTCCCAACCGGGTTTACGAGTTGCCCAAAAAGGATCCAAACGATGGCAACGAGATAATTCTGCATTTTTTCATGGCCATATTAGGAAAATCTGATGATATCATCAGCAATTTCTCAGTAATTGACAGGCAGAAAGCACAGTACAAACTATGTCAATGTGAAAGTATTGCTGGGATATTACTGTAGGTGAATTTACATATTTAGGCTTATAATTAGAGATGTTCACTGACCCCCGTGTTTTGGTTTTCGTTTTGGTTTTGTCAAAACCGCCCTTGAGTGTTTTGGTTTTGGATCCCTATTTTTTTCTAAAATCCCTATTTCTTTTTCTAAAATCACATAAGTTGGCTCTCTTTTTGTTCCTACATTTTTATTAACCTCAATAACATTAATTTCCAGTCATTTCCAGCTAGTTTTTGTCAAGTGACAAGAACACTGCTACCCCTCCTGTTTCTGTGTGAGCAATGGTACTGAGCAATGTCACTGGAGACTGAACAGTGACAAGAACACTGCTACCCCTCCTGTTTCTGTGTGAGCAATGGTACTGAGCAATGTCACTGGAGACTGAACAGTGATAAGAACACTGCTACCCCTCCTGTTTCTGTGTGAGCAATGGCACTGAGCAATGTCACTGGAGACTGAACAGTGACAAGAACACTGCTACCCCTTTTTCTGTGTGAGCAATGGCACTGGAACTCTTGGGGAGGGAGGTACTTATGGAATCCAAAATCTGCGAGATCCGACAACGCAACAATGACGTTTTGCCTCAATTCAGATCCGAGGACGGATTCCCCACACCTCTTAGATTGTAAGCTCCTTTAGGCAGGACCATTTTTGCCATCTCTTCCATTTCATTGTATGTTTTTTATTTGTATCTTGGTCCCCTCAATTAACAGAGCTACATAATATATGGATGCCTTATAATTAGGGATAAATAGAGAATAATTACAGAAACAATGTTCGCTTTGTAAATATTAGGCAGTTTCCATTTCAGGTGTTTAATAAATACAATCCATAGATAGACTGCGATGGACCCTGAGTAGTGTCAGATCCTCTAGTAAATGATTCCTGCTCTCCGTTACATCATTTATTTTGCACGGTGTCCCATGGATTAATGCTGACATGATTTAAAGCTGCTCTTCTTTATGAACAGCACAGTGAAACAAGGAAAGAAAATGGTGGGTTCTCTGGTACTTACAGACATTTATAAATACCAAATGGGATTTCCTGTAAGTGCTAACGAAAACAATGTGGTTTGATGCTAATTAGTAATAAACATCTAAATGACTCATTTACAAAGAGTGCCGGGCTGCATCCATCAGCGAAGCCATCGCAGATCTACATATACATCATTCTCAGACTGAAATATGCAGCAGGCTAGAAGCTACAGTACTTAAATGGGGGGGAGGGTGGTAAACATTACATTATCTAACATATCTTCAGTGTACAGTCATGGCCAAAAGGTTTGAGAATGACCAAATATTATTTTTCACAAAGTCTGCTGCCTCAGTTTATATGATAGAAATTTGCATATACTCCAGAATGTCATGAAAAGTGATCAGATGAATTGCAATTAATATCAAAGTCCTTTGCCATGACAATGAACTTTATCCCAAAAACAACATTTCCACTGCATTTCAGCCCTGCCACAAAAGGACCAGCTGACATCAGGTCAGTGATTCTCTCGTTAACACAGGTGAGACTGTTGTCGAGGACAAGGCTGGAGATCACTCTGTCATGCTGATTGAGTTAGAATAACAGACTGGAAGCTTTAAAAGGAGGGTGGTGCTTGAAATCATTGTTCTTCCTCTGTTAACCATGTTTATCTGCAAGGAAACATGTGCTGTCATCATTGCTTTGCACAAAAAAGGGCTTCACAGGCAAGGATATTGCTGCTAGTAAGATTGGACCTAAATCAACCATTTATCGGATCATCAAGAACTTCAAGGAGAGAGGTTCAATAGCTGAGAAGAAGGCTTTAGGGCACCCAAAAACATCCAGCAAGCGCCAGGACCGTCTCCTAAAGGTGATTCAGCTGCGGGATCGGGGCACCACCATTGCAGAGCTTGCTCAGGAATGGCAGCAGGCAGGTGTGAGTGCATCTGTATGCACAGAGAGGTGAAGACTTTTGGAGGATGGCCTGACCAAAAAAAAACCACAAAAAAAACCACGAGAGAGAGATGCGTGCGCCACTGGTATCTGGCCCAGAAGTTGATTGACAGCATGTCAGGGTGAATTGCAGAGGTCTTCAAAAAGAAGGGTCAACACGGCAAATATTGGCTCTTTGCATAAACTTAATATAATTGTCAATAAAAGCCTTTGACACTTATAAAATGCTTGTAATTTTACTTCAGTATACCATAGCAACATCTGGCAAAAAGGTCTAAAAACACTGAAGCAGCAAACTTTGTGAAAACCAATACTTGTGTCATTCTCAAAACTTTTGGCCATGACTGTAGAGTATGCTACAGATTGCTTAATTATATAGAGTCTTGATACTTAATATTACAATTTAGAAAAATAGTGGGGGTTATTTGTGAACCAGAAAAACATTGCAAACATTCTGCATGATTCTAGGTCCAGTTGGAAATTAGCATTATGGAAAAAATAAAAACATCACTTCAAAAGACAAACCAGATAAAACGTTAAATAAGTGTTTTTTTGGCTATTGTGGGTGGGAGGAGTGAAGGAATGTTCATAATTCTACCTACAAAGTTCTGTGATGTCTCTCTTGTCAGTTCACGGAGTCACAATACATGTTTACTTCTTGGGTTTCATATATTTATTAACTTCTTCAAAATTCTGTTTACCCGAAATAACGTTTTTACTTCATAGTATACAGAAGCAAATTTTAGATTTATGTGATTTTCAGGACAAACTGGACTTTGCTGTTTTTTTTATTATTTAGGTATTACAGGGGAATATGAGGAAAATAAAGATTTGAGTGTATAAAATGCTTAACGGCTGATAACCTTTCCTTACATTATACTCTTATCGTTATAACCATAATAAAGACACGACAACTTAAATGTGGGGAAAGTAACACGGGATTTATTGCCAGGTATGGTGGTGGAGAAAGAGCTGTCCGAGTCGACATCCGTCAGGCCAACCAGGATGCCCCAAACCTTTCAGGGGGCATCCGCAAACGGGGGACAACCACACACCCCAAGGCGCACATATCTACCTCACCGGGGTCACTGCCCCGGGCACTACAGAACCCTCCCCTTTCTAGGCTAACGGAAGCAACCACAAGTCAACCCGGTCGGGAAGTACTTGGACCGAGACTAATAGCCTATTACATTTGAAAACAGGTGGGTTAAGCGTGCCCGATACCATCATGTGCCCTTACCACTGGCCGTCGACTGTACTGCGATTTCCGGCCACTGCTAACCACAACCACCAAACTGTACCGGTACAGGATCACTGCAGATGACCATCTTTGTCGATCCCTAGGGAGGGAGGGTGGGTAACGTCCAGCAGCCTAAGGGAGTGATTCTTCTCCGTCCATTCCAGATATAACCTCTGTAACTCCTCCCCATGACTCATCCGGACGTCATGAGCAGACAACACAAATTAACCCCCAGAGTACCAATACAGTCCAATACAGCCTTAGCTTTTATTATCCCTCAAGCTTATATACAGCCCTCTGTTCTTATATTTACTAAACTGCGGGCTTGAGATGTTGCCTATAGCAACCAATCAGATTCTAGCTATCATTTATTTAGTACATTCTACAAAATGACAGCTACAATCTGATTGGTTGCTATAGGCAACATCTCCACTTTTTCAAACCTAAATACATTCTTGCTAAATATACCCCTTGGTCTATTAATAAGATTCATAGCTAGCTGTATAATTATATGGTGTTTGTGTTTGGTTATTTCAAAAATCCTTTGAACATTTTGTTTACTTTTTACCTCATAATGAGTGCCATTATTTTCCTTTCACCCTGTGTAAAATTTTACTTGACATAGTATGTATTAACATGTAATAACATAAGCTTAGATGTCATTGACATCTAAGCTTATGTTAGAGCGTGTTACCACAAACATTAACACCGAAAGCACTGTTTGCAGAGCCTCTATCAGTGTGCATGTCCTTGTGCAATAATACACGGGGGTAGCAGGGTGCACATGTTTGTATGCTCTCCCCGTGTTTGTGTGGGTTTCCTCCAGGACCTCTGGTTTCCTCCCACAGCCCAAAAACATACTAGTAGGTTAATTGTCTTCTGGAAAAAAGAGGACCCTAGTGTATGTGGTAGGGAATTTAGACTGTAAGCTTTAATGGTGCAGGGACTGATGTAAATGGAAAATATTCTTTATATATTGTTGTGTAGCATGATTGGCACTATATAAATAAATAAATAAATAAATAATAATAGTAATAATAATAATAATAATAATAATAATAATAAATATATATAATATCCTTTTAAAAATATGGTGCATTTTAAGGAAGATAGATTTTCATGTACTTTGTCATGTTTTTTCAATTCTTTTAAACTCTAAATAATGAGGAAATGCCTGGTGTAAATGACAGAATTGATGAGATGGAGAATCGATTCCACGTGTTGGAGGGAATCGTGCATCACACCCCACAAACCTTAGGTTGTAAAATGTTCACACAATAATAGGATGACATATGAAGTTTATGAATATCCATCATGTGCTGGCACGTGAATTCTACACAATGTGATCCTTATGGCATTAGAACAAAATAATCTGTGGTCCATCTTCCCTACAGATAGAGATGAGAGAATGTCCTGTTTACAGAAGGTTTGTGCTCGGCAACCAGAATATTCCCAAATTTGTCTGTGTATTTGGAATTATGATACAGAAAATGTGAAGTGTGACAATTTGTATTCCAGTTATATCCATTGCTGGCTCTGGTGCAATAACAAAAAACTATATATGTATTTTCTTTACCAAAAAGTCCCAGACAGGGTTTCCACCACACGTTAGTGATGGAATCTAGTTTACACAAGGCATCCTCAGCTGAATGATTAACAAGATTTGGGGATAACTTGCAGCATAGCTAAGATGAAGCTGGACAAAGGTGTGCTTTAATGCATCAAAGGGGGGTCTATGAGACTGCCAGTTGGAATCATTCAGTGCCTGATGATGACAGTGACTTGGGGGTTGGGGTCCTGGACTTTAGTGTTTACATTTTGTTTAATTTTCGCTTGTGTTTATTTAATTGTATTGACAATATTGTGTTGTGAAAAAAAGAGGAGATTGGAGACAAGGGGGTATATTTACTAAACTGCGGGTTTGAAAAAGTGGTGATGTTGCTTATAGCAACCAATCAGATTCTAGCTGTCATTTTGTACTACATAAAATGATAACTAGAATCTGATTGGTTGCTACAGGCAACATCTCCACTTTTTCAAAACCGCAATTTAGTCATTTTTACAAGGATGGACTTCATACAACATTTTATGTAAACCTTTTGTGTATTTTCTGTGTTTAATTATACTTTGTTACAGGAGTAGTGGGCTTGCATCCTATGGGTCCTTTATTCCGGCATCATTACAATTACAGATTACCAATAATTCTGGGAGAGCATGGAAGAGCCCAGGCTGTATTCAGTGTAGATCTTGGTCTTTTTGTAGAGGGAAGTCATGGAATTTTCTATTTTTTTCCACCCTTCCACTAGAGGCCTCTCCACACTACTCTGGCCCCTGGCTAGTTGCCCCATCCTCTCAAAGTAGCAGTTCCATCTGCACCAGGCAGTGGCTGTCAGGCAACTGTTAGCAAGTAGCCCAGTGACCTTATCCATGGTAGCCCACTATGGGACCAGCCCGAGGGACAGATGCCTCTCAGCCCAGCCCAGCCCCTGGCACCAGGTGTCTTCACACCCCTGAGGATTATCACTTAATTCATTTCATCCACCCAGATCTGCCTAATTATATGTCTGTCGGGAGGTGCACCCTTATATAATTAGTAATTCAGTCATTGGTACGGCCTCATCTAGAATACTGTGTCCAGTTCTGGAGGCCATATCTCCAAAAGGATATAAATGCATTACAGACTGTACAAAGAAGGGTAACTAAATGGTGCATGGTCTACAGCACAAAACTTATCTGGAAAGATAAAAGATCTTAATATGTATAGTTTGGAGCAGAGAAGGGAACAGGGGACATGATAGAAACTTTCACATATATCAAGGGTTTGAACAAGGTGCAGAAGGGAAACATTCTACAAAGGAAGAGAAGTACTAGAACATGAGGACATGTACTGACACTGGGGGGAAGTAGTATCAGAGGACATCAGAGGAAAAAGTACTTCACAGAAAGGGTAGTGGATCAGCCTCCCATCAGAGGTGGTAGAGGCTAATACAGCAGAGCAATTTAAACCATACTTACCTACTCCCGGAAACTTGTGGGAGGGGGTGGGGCGCGGCCAAACGTGCCATTTTGGCCCCACCCCCACGACAGAAATGCCGGTTTCTGCGGGGCAGGGCCAAAATGGTGCGATTCACCGAGAATCGCTTCAAATGACGCGATTCTCAGTGAATCGCGCCATTTTAACAAGGGAATTCTGGGATGCGGGAGAAATGCCAACTCTCGCGGGAGCCCAGGAGACTGACCCGAATTTCGGGAGTCTCCCAGACTTTCCGGGAGGGTTGGCAAGTATGATTTAAACATGCTTGGGATAGACATAAAAATATCCTTATAAAGAATAAATGATCAAGTAGGGTTTAAGGTACCATAAGTCAATAAAAAAGTGGGCAGACTAGATGGGAGAAGCGGTTCTTATCTGCCATCAAATTCTATGTTTCTATGTAATCAAGTAAGTGAAAAGTATGTTTGTCTTGGGGTACACTGGGATGGGCTGAAATAATAAAAATAACAACTCTTTATTCTTTAATCATTAAAATATTTTACCCCTGATTCCTGGACACCAGTGATACAGTGTGTCCTTAGACAAACATACCATTTAGACTTTTATGTTAATGTTAGCTAGCACAAGGGTTCTTGTGGAAAATATATTCTGAGCTCAGAAATCGCTAGTCTGCCGTCACTAACATACATCTCTTTTTTTGGTTTGAAATTGAATCCAGTTTTAGTAGAAAATAGCTATACATACTTTATAAACAAAACCAAGCTTTACGTTATAACAACCACAAGGAACCCCTGGGATGAGCCCAGGTCATAAACCCTGGTCACACGGAGATAATATTAAACATTGAAGACTATTATCTTAAAGTACGTAACTTCAAATGAGCAGTACATGACACTGGGTATGTGCAGTTATTAATGTTTTATTATGCAGTACTGTGCACAAAGCAGCGGTAACTTGTCTCTAAATTAAATTCATGTTACTAGATTATAAACTAACTAGAAAGTGGTTTCTGATTCTGTTTGCAGACTTCTAAGAACACAGAAAATGACCTTATAAACTGTAAGGTCACAGCAGAATCACCAAGCATTACAGTGTGTTTAAAAAAAAGTGCTAGCATGCATCTAATGCAGTGATAGTTAACCAGGGGTGCAGGACAATATTTCTGGGTGGGGGGGGGGGGGAGGGGGGGGTAGGGGCGCAAGTTTTCACGCTACAATTATAACAGTAAATAATTTTTAACACCTAAACTTGTAGATCATATCAGTAATTAGTAGAGATGTTCACTGACCCCCATGTTTTGGCTTTGGATCTGGATTAAGTTCATGTCTTGGTTTTGGCAAAACCGCCCTCGAGTATTTTGGTTTTGGTTTTGGACCTGTATTTTTTTTTAAAAAATAGCTCAAATATGCTAAAATCACATAATTTTGCTCCTTTTTGATGTTACATTATTATTAACCTCAATAACACTAAATTTCAGTCATTTCCACTCAATTTTGACCACCTCACAGGTCACAATGTTATTTTCATACACTTTCGGACAAATACTGCAGCGACCTGGCTGGATGGTAAGTGACAGAGCAACGACACAAACACACGGCAGTTCATAGCACATCTAGGACACATTGACACACTGCAGTGGCAGAAGAGAAAAGTGGTGCAAGATGGAATTGTCCATGGGCCCTCCCACACACCCTTATGTAAGGTATTCAAAAGGACATGTACATTTTAGCAAAGCAAGCATTCCCACGACAACCAGTGCCACTTGTGTGGCTGAAGTGCTTGGTTTGTTTGGGCTCCTACAAAACAAGCTACCAATAGCATAGCTGCCTTAAGCCTAACAGTGCTGTCAATGAACTCACATTATACTCATGCTGCATCTTTAATCTCCTTCTCCTCTCTGGATACCTCCATCTCATCCCTGAAGAACTGCCAAACTTATATAAACACAGGAATGGATATTACAAATGGAGTGGCATTAGATCTGCTTCAGACTGTGATACGGAACATGTGGGCAGCATGGAATCTGTCATCTTGGAATACGCTGCATGGAACAGAGACTTAAACCAATATATAGATGTAGTTGAGGACACCGTACTTAAATTAAAACGTGACCCACCGGATGAGATCACAGATTTAAGAGAGCTTGTACACAAGAGATACACTGCGCTTCAGGTTGTCATCAGTATGCCTTTTAGTGAAGCCGCTGATACATAGAGGAATAATCTGGTGTTGTTGGGTACATGCTGCTGGTGTTCCTACTGCTAAGACAATTCACCATTGGGCTGTCACAGTCATATAATCCTTAGTTTGCCCAGTTCTGCTTGTCCACATATCTGTGGGTAGAATGGCATTTTGTAGCCCAATAATTAAAATTTTATGGAACCTTCTGGTAGAGGAGAGGAATAGCTTATTTAGTTAAATGGTGTCATGATGGAATTTGGAAACAGGGACACAGGACTTCAATTAACTGTCTAAAACCAGCTGCATTAATTGTGGATATTGGACGCAGATCTAATACTAGCATAGTCGCCATTGCATCTGTGATCCGCTTTGCAACTGGGTGACAGCTTTCATACTTGCTTCCTCTTGCAAATAATTGTTTAACAGTCAATTGTTGTAAACTACTAGTAGTCTTCTTCTTGGCCTATTTCTGGGTTGAGGATCCACCCCCAGGAGCAGCAGCAGGACTAACGCCCAAGAATTCTTCAAAGTAGTCCTGGATAGGGGAGAAGTCATCTAGCCTTAGCAACTTAGATGCAGGACTAACTCTCATCACTAGTGAGGATATTAATGAGGAAGGTGTTATTGGTGTGGCTTTACAAATGCAAAACGGCTAGACAACTGTTGTCAGGATTGGGTAAAAATAATTGCACATAAGAGGTAGATTTTTTTAGTCTCATACCCAGGCATGGCAATGGCCTTCTTCTTATCACTGGCAAGAACTGCTTCCACTGGTGCAGGACTTACACAAACAACATCATCCTCATCATCAGCCTCATCAACATCCTCGTTAGCGCTGTCGTCAGCTACACAAATGTCCCCCTCATCCTGTTGCAAATACAAAGTGGCATCCCACATTTGTGTATCACCGGCTACAGTAAGAGGCATACCGCTGACAAGCTGTTTGAACTAAGGGACATCATTGCAACATGGCTTATCCAACTCTCCTGTGGATATGTCATTTCTGATAACACCACCAATATTGTGAAAGCAATACAGCAGGGAGAATTCCATCACATTCTCTGTATTGCTCACACAATCAACTTTGTGGTACCAAGCTTTTTAAAAAAATTACAGTGACATACAGGAGATGCTGTTTGTGTCCAGAAATAAATCAAATTTGAGGGGGAATGTACTTTAGCCCAGCGCAGTGGAGAATAATTTCTGTGTTGTGCAAGGTGCTGAAACCACTCTAAGTAGTCACCTGTGAAGTGAGTTCAGACGCTGTTAGTTTAAGTCAAGTGATTCACCTAATTAGACTTTTGGAGAAACAGCTAGAGAAATTGACGGAGGAAATTAAACTAAGCAACTCCGCTAACTATGTAGGACATGTAAATCAAGCACTTTATTCGCTTCGCCAGGATCCTAGAGTTATCAACATCTTGAAATCAGATCACTACATTTTGGCAGCTGTGCATGAACCTAGGTTTAAGAGCTATGTCTTTTCTTTCTTTCCAGCTGACCCAGATCTCAAGAGATGCATGAGCTCCTGGTCAGCAAGCTGACAGCTCAAGTGGTACATGACACGGCAACTCATCCTCCCTCATTTTCTTTGGCAACTGCTGTTAGGAAAAAACTTTCCCAAGATACCCAGTGGTGATTCAGATGAGTCAGCACAACATTTTGACATTTGGTCTGGTCTTAAAGAGTTGCCCAAAAATCATGACAGCTCTGTTGTAAAATGAACTACATATTCCACAAGGAAGTCCATTACCAGCGAGTACATCAAAGTACAGAGACTTCTGTAATGGTGGATTCCAGCGGGGATGAATTAGTATTGTTTGAGGATGATGTACACACTGATGAAGGTGAATATGATGACAGTGTAGATTGCAGGTGCTGGGATCTAGCTGAGAGAAGGGAGCTAGCTGATGCTGGTATGCTTGTTAATATTTTGGGTAGAATGGCATGTTGGCAATTTTATGTTTTTCTACAGGAAACTTTCACCTTTATTAGAGAGGTGTTTTTTTTCTTTAAAAAGGTACAAGCTTTTTTTTATATGTTTGTTTACCGGACTTAAAACCACTATGCACTTGAACATATTTTTTAGCACATGGAGTAGAGGGATTAGTCTCATCATGATTGAAGACTGGAGAGTGACAAGAACAATGTGACTGAAGACTAGAGAGTGACAAAGACACTGCCACTCCTCCTGTTTCTGTATGAGCTATGGCACAGTAGAATGTCACTGGAGACTTTAAAAAACACTACCAGCCCTATTATTTGAATTACTGTTTCAGCACTAAACTCTGTCACCTCTCCTATTTCTGGGTGAGCTATGGCATATTAGAATGTGACTGGAGACTTTAAAAAAACACTGCCAGACCTATTATTTGAATTTCTGTTTCAGCACTAAACACTGACACCTCTCCTATTTCTGGATGAGCTATGCTATAGTACAATGTGACTGCAGATTTTGAAGAACACTGACAGTCCTATTATTTCTATTTCAACAATGACAATTAGCAATGGATCAATGCCCTGTAGACTGTAGACTTGCAACAAAACTGGGACCTCTCCTGTTTCTGTGTGGACTATAATAACACAGTACAATGTGACTGCAGATTTTGAAGAACACTGACAGCCCTATTATTTCTACTGCAGCAATGACAATTAGCAATGGAGTAATGGACCTCTCCTGTTTCTGTGTGAGCTGTAACTCAGTAGAATGTCACTGGAGACTTGTAAGAAAACTGCTACCCCTCCTCTTTCTGTTTTAGATATGCTGCTGCCCAACTGCACTAGAGACTGCCAAGAACTGTGCTAACGCTTCTGTGTCTCTCTATGAAATGGTGCTGGATCGCCGTGGAGGGTGGTACTTAAAGAATTCAAAACTCGCGAGATCCGATGATGCAACAATGACGCTTTGCCTTGTTTTCACTTTTGAGGGCGTGCGGAGAACCGAGCCCGAGTATCTCTAGTAATTGAATAAACCAATGTCCAAAAAGATTTGTGCAAGATGGCACTGATCCCACTGGGGAATAATAAATGTATATGTAAAAGTATTTTGAAATAAATTTATATTTACGTACATAAAAGGTAGCGCTGGCCGCCAAAACTTTTAAGAAACTTTTAAGAAACAATTATCTAATGGATTAAAGCCTCATTACAACCTAGTACAACATTTTACTAAGGGTTCCTTACAGCTGTTTTCCTAAAAAAGGAAGGTTAGGGGGAAAGTACCTATCACAAGCCAGCTTGTGATTGGTCATCTCACTCACCCCCACCCCCCACTCCGCTGCCATTTTGTTGGTTAGGTAAATTGATTTGCCATGTCTGTATTACGGAACTGACTGTATGTAGGAGCCCCCCGGTGGCATCTTTAAGAGAACTTTGCTTACGTTTGTGCTGGGAATCGATTAATGTGTGATTGCTGGAGGTTGGTCTTTTAAAATGTAAACATTTGTTACAGGATGGTCTAATCACCCGGACGGGCGCCTAGGACACCAAAGTTTAGGGGCACCTAAGACACTGAATGGATTTCACTCTTTACATGGAAACAGGGGGCAAGGTAGAACCTGATGGTGGCACCTAGAGCACCCATGGGTACTTGTGCTGGCCTTGGATCTAACCCAACGGTGGGCATATGCGACAGACCACGCATGCTCAGAAGAGGCCCTCTCTATGTTCTTTTCAGAGCAGAGCGAGGGGGTTGGGACAGGGCCGGCATCAGGGGTGTACAGGGAGTACAACAGTTTGGGGCCCAACAGCAGAGTGGAGCCCCACAATCCCTGGGCCCAAACAAAGTTATTAGAGGAGAGGGCCTCCGCAGTTAATTAAGGGATATAGCGGGTGTCATTTCTAGGGAGCAGCTACTCCTGAGATTTGAGAGGTGGTGTGCGGAGAGACCTCTGTGCGTAATTAAGGATGCGGCAGCGGGCCCCTTTGTAGGCAGCATGTCTGCCTCCACTCCCAAGATGTAGGGGCCCCACAGCTGGCAAGAAAACACAGAGAGGTAGATTAACAACTTCAGGGGCTCGATGGAACCAGGAATGGGGGGTGACGGTGGAGAATGGGGTTGGAGGCAATTGTAAGGTAGAGAATAATTTAAAAAATGAGGGTAGGGTGAGAGAAGGAAGGAGGCGGGCCTGCCTCTTACCTTTGTACTGGTTCCCTCAATTTCTGGTGGCAGCCCTGGGTTGGGAGGCTACAGTGGTATTGCTGTGCCCCAAGATTTGCCACGGTGCCCAGTGATGCACTACTCAGTCCCTGCATTAAATTGGCTTAATCTTGTGAATCATCAACATCATCATCATCAACATTTATTTAGTTATATAGCGCCACTAATTACGCAGCGCTGTACAGAGAACTCACTCACATCAGTCCCTGCCCATTAGAGCTTACAGTCTAAATTCCCCTAACATATAGACCAGAGATGCTCAGGCTCGGCTTTCTGAAAACCGAGCTCACCCAAACTTTGGGGATCCGAGTAGGCTCACGAGCCGGCTCGATACTTTTGCGCATCCTCGGATCTGAATCGAGGCAAAAAGTCATTGTTGCGGATCTCGCGGTTTTGGATTCCATAAGTACCTCCCTTTCCATGAGATTAAGCGCCATCGCTGGCACAGATTCAGGGGTAGCAGTGTTCTTGTCACTCTCCAGTCTCCAGTGACATTACTCAGTGACATTGCTCACACAGAAACGGGGTAGCAGTGTTCTTCTCACTCTCCAGTCTCCAGTGACATTGCTCAGTGCCATTGCTCACACAGAAACGGGGTAGCAGGGCTCTTGTCACTCTCCAGTCTCCAGTGACATTGCTCAGTGCCACTGCTCACACAGAAACGGGGTAGCAGTGTTCTTCTCACTCTCCAGTCTCCAGTGACATTGCTCAGTGCCATTGCTCACACAGAAACGGGGGTAGCAGGGCTCTTGTCACTCTCCAGTCTCCAGTGACATTGCTCAGTGCCATTGCTCACACAGAAATGGGGGTAGCAGTGTTCTTCTCACTCTCCAGTCTCCAGTGACATTGCTCAGTGCCATTGCTCACACAGAAACGGGGTAGCAGGGCTCTTGTCACTCTCCAGTCTACAGTGACATTGCTCAGTGCCATTGCTCACACAGAAACGGGGTAGCAGGGCTCTTGTCACTCTCCAGTCTCCAGTGACATTGCTCAGTGCCATTGCTCACACAGAAATGGGGGTAGCAGTGTTCTTCTCACTCTCCAGTCTCCAGTGACATTGCTCAGTGCCATTGCTCACACAGAAACGGGGTAGCAGGGCTCTTGTCACTCTCCAGTCTACAGTGACATTGCTCAGTGCCATTGCTCACACAGAAACGGGGTAGCAGGGCTCTTGTCACTCTCCAGTCTCCTTTGACATTGCTCAGTGCCATTGCTCACACAGAAACGGGGGTAGCAGGGCTCTTGTCACTCTCCAGTCTACAGTGACATTGCTCAGTGCCATTGCTCACACAGAAACGGGGTAGCAGGGCTCTTGTCACTCTCCAGTCTCCTTTGACATTGCTCAGTGCCATTGCTCAGACAGAAACGGGGTAGCAGTGTTCTTGTCACTCTCCAGTCTCCAGTGACATTGCTCAGTGCCAGTGCTCACACAGAAACAGGGGTAGCAGTGTTCTTGTTATTCTCCAGTCTCCAGTGACATTGCTCAGTGCCATTGCTCACACAGAAATGGGGGTAGCAGTGTTCTTTTCACTCTCCAGTCTCCTTTGACATTGCTCAGTGCCATTGCTCAGACAGAAACGGGGTAGCAGTGTTCTTGTCACTCTCCAGTCTCCAGTGACATTGCTCAGTGCCAGTGCTCACACAGAAACAGGGGTAGCAGTGTTCTTGTTATTCTCCAGTCTCCAGTGCCATTGCTCAGTGCCATTGCTCATACAGAAGCAGGAAGGGTAGCAGTGTTCTTGTCACTTGACAAAAATTGACTGGAAATGATTGGAAATTTATGTTATTGAGGTTAATAATAATGTAGGGATAAAAAAAGAGCCAAATTATGTGATTTTAGCAAAAACAAATAGGGATTTTAGAAAGAAAATTGGGATCCAAAACCAAAACACGCGAGGGGGTTTAATCCAGATCCAAAACCAAAACCAAAACACGGAGTCAGTGAACATCTCTAAAATAGACACACGCACACACAGACGAGGGATATTTTGATAGCAGCCAATTAACCTACTAGTATGTTTTTGGATCAAGAACGTTGTAGGGTGTCAAATCTCCAGTATTAAATCATATTTCCCATCCCTGCCGGTTTAAAAGCGGCTAGTATTCACAGATGACGCAGTGGTGGAGGGCCGATCATACAAACAGCAGAAACAATAATTAGGTGAAGACATTGCAGAATTTGAAGAATTTGCTGGCGCTATATAAATAAATGTTGATGATGATGATGATTGCAGGTATAACGAGAAGACATTGGATTATAAGGTGGGTATCAGATACACACTATTATATGGTATATCTAACACACTATAAAAAATCTCGGCAGGAGGATCCATTACTTCTGTATACATATAAAAATATATTAATGGGTAAAAATGCTATTCCCACAAATATCAGTTTTATGTAAACCTTATTTAGCTCTAACAAGTCACCTCATGTATTTGTGAATAAACCTTGTAACGTTTAAACAAGCAGCTGGTATTTTAAATGTAGTGATTGTATCAAGTACAGCTTTATTTTAAATGTCCTGACCTTGGAAGCCGCAAACCGTAGTTATCATAAGAAGCCCATGATCTTCACCGTCTGTGATCATGTACTCTGCTCTGTCAGTGACAGGCAGAGCTGTGGTTAAGTGTGATAGGAAGTGACCTGTCTGCCTTGTAGGCTGACCTCTAGTGATATTTAACCTCCCTGTTAATATCTGTGGTCCCAGCAGGGCAGCTGATGATGTAAAAGGTAGTTAATGCTCCTGTGCAAGGTTAGAAGGAATCGATAGGAGATGTGTTGAATGTGGTATCACTATCAGGTCTCATCTCTCTCTTAAAACTGAAATATCCACAGCGGGATGCGATCCTGGGCTCACAATAGACGGATCTTTTACAAGGGAAAAAACACTCATTATAGCAACTGCCTTCACCGACCCGTGTTAGAATTGTCTGTAGAGCATAAACATAAAAGACGCAATCAATAAATATATTAAATCATTTCGCTAAGCATTCATTAGCATTAGAGCTCTGCATCTATACTATATTAATTTAGTGAATTTGTCATGTCTGATTTATCAAACATTTACCTGCTTATCATGTTGTCTAGAAATGGCAGATTCTCCATGCAGCACTGCATAATATGATGGTGTTATAGAAACAAAAATAATAAATATATATATATATATATATATATATCACAAGTTAACCCGTGCATGATACTCATGCATTCTAGTCAAATCAAGATACTTAAGGTCTTAAAAAGGTTCTTGTCATGCATTTGGGCCTAGCCCAGGCCTCCTCAGGGGAAGAGCGTTACTTCCCGACGCAAGCGCCCTTTTTAATGTGTGTTCATGAGGTAAAATTACCTCACGAAAATGAGTTTGACCCCTCAACTCGTAAATTTAGCCTTTACTACCCCTCCCACGGGGGGAAGGGGGGATGATGGAAGTTAACTGACTTGACTATTCTAATTTTTTTGTCAAATAATGTCAGTATACCAAATTTCAGGTCAATTGGATGAGCCCTTTCTGAGAAAATAGTTTTTTCTACACACACACACTAACGCACGCCTCTACACATGTGTGTTCATGAGGTAAAATTACATCACGAAAATGAGTTTGAGCTCTACCAAATTTCAGCCCTTTTTGAATTTTTTTTCCCACACACACTAAGAATTTAGTAGGTCAGTGTATAACTCTGCCCAGCAGGTGGCACTGCAACTTGGTTTTTTTTTTCCACACACACACAGACGCCACTAAACATTTATATATTAGGTACTTACCTACTCTACGGAAATGTGGTGGAGGTGGGGCTTAATGTTGTCATCAAGCTCCGCCCCTGCTATGCAATGCTGTGAATTCCGCCCCCTCATGCTCTTGTCATATGACCTCCCGGAGGGGAGGTTTTAAAAGTGGGCAACTATGACATACAGTATATAATGCATGCACTATTACATATACAGGTCATGTATATTTGTCTGTTTTGCACATATATCCACAAAATGTCCACAAATGTATATTTAGTCTTTAACACTTAGAAGTCTATTTAACAAGTGGAGAAGAGGCAAAATGCTGACGTTAACGCCGACAAAGACTCTCTCAGCACTGTTTTTAGTTTATCACAGGGTTAACACTGGAGAAATGATATAATTCTCCGGCATTAACCTAAGTGCCGCTGATCCCATAGACCTTTATGGGGATAGCACTAATGGGTCATTTATTAAGTAGAAAGCCAAGTTTTTCGCAGCACTATAAGACCACCTCAGGATGCCATTACAGGGGTCTTCGATGGGATCCAGCTGAACCCTCATCGCCTTCATTGGATCTCTTCCAGGAGAATCATCATCATCATCATTTATTTATATAGCGCCACTAATTCCGCAGAGCTGTACAGAGAAGTCATTCACATCAGTCCCTGCCCCATTGGAGCTTACAGTCTAAATTCCCTAATATAGACACACACACACAGAGAGGGAGACAGACAGAATCAAACCCCAGTGCTGTGAGGCAGAAGTGCTAACCACTAGGCCACTGTGCTGCCCAGAGAATGAGCTATGCACATACGCATATCACTTTCTCCATTCACCAGAAGCGTTCGGCCACCGGTGAACTGAAAAAAATCTTAGTTTAGGAGAGGGTTCGACGTCGGCGTTCCCAGGTCAGCCCGGTATAGTAAATTGCAGCTGTGGTTCTTACGTACCGCTGTGATTTACAGCGGTACATAATGATGCCTACCGTAATGGGGTCATAAATAGATCTCATAATATGTTTCCTACTTCCCCTTTGCTGGTAGCCCCTCCCTAATATCAGTGGTGTTCTATTCAATGAGGAGCTAGATTCTGCAGGAATTCTGGCAGTTTAAATATAATAAGTGAAAAACTGTGAAACACCTCTGAAGAGTCATATATTTATATTGCGTATCACTTTAGGTACGAAAAGCACCATACCCTCCAACGGGTTTGGTTTCTGCATCCTATTTGGGAGTGTGGGCTTGTTCACTGGGGGTCAGAGTGGCCTGGACTAGTCAGGAATGTGCTGTAAAGTGACCAACTGTCCATTTTGAAATGCTGTGTTACACGCTTGTTACACCCAGCAGCGATAATATGTAGGGCCGCAGTTTTGGCCCTTAATATAGCATCTATTATGGCCACTGATTACAACAATAAGAAATTTAATTTCGGACCAATTGAAAACCCCAATCATGTCTGGACAGCCCCTCTGATAAGAGGCTGCCCCAGCGAAGATAATTCCATTGCGAATGCGTAAGAATTCTCATTCTCTCCCCCTGCTGACCTAACTGCGCATGCGCCAATAATTTGACAGTGGAAAGGATCCAAACAGATCTCTCTAGCCAACGCATTTGTGTTACAGTATCCATAGACTTTAGCTGCTGATGCCATCTTCTGATGGAGCTAGTAACCGACTACAAGCTCTCAAAGCTGAGGTTTTCGGAGCTTGGTAAATTGACTCCAGTTCGCAGTCACCATTGAAAATAATAGGAAATGCAGTACTAAGCATTAATTAGGTTAAGGCAGGAGATGTCTTCGATATCTCCTGCTTTAGCCTCTGTCAAATAGCCCAGATATTAATATTTGATTTAAGCTGGCTACACACTACAGATTTTTCACCTGATTATCCTCCCAACCACACGATAAACGACCGTTAGGTCAGATATCGCATTAGTGTGTACGCTCCAACGGTCATGATTTATCGTTCCAAAGCTCAACGTATCGTTTCATTTGATTTTATAACCGGACTTCAAATCTCTATAAACGATGGAATGATGTCGGGCACATTCTGCAGTGTGTATGCACTCAGGACCGGCAGTGTGGGCAGATATCTATAGAGTTTACAGAGTCGCAAACTTTTCAGCCGATTGTTATGACAGATGAAGAGTACAGATCTGAAGGTAAATCTTGTAAAACGTGTATAGTGTGTACACATGGATCGGCTGCTGATCGGGACATTCAGTCGTTGTTAAAATCGTTAGCGATATCACAGCGGGAGAAATTTTCTGTAGAGTGTACCCAGCCTTAATCATGCGGAAACAGCCATTTACGCATCATTTAAGATAAACGAATGCTTGTTAAATAGCCCCCTAAATCTCCTATAAGCAGGATGAACAAGTAATATTTGAATGGCTCTAAATGAGAGAGAATGAAGGTCGGAGGACAAGTGCAGCGATGTGATTTAATTAAGGGTGTGCACCGGGCACTTTTAGTGTTTTGTGTTTTGGGTTCTGATTAGCTTGATGTTTTGGGTTCTGATTTGTTTTGCCAAAACACCTGACGAAAGGTTTTGGTTCTGATTTAGGGTTTTGGGTTCTGATTTATTTTTAAAAAAGCATAAAAAGTGCTAAAATCTAGTTTTTTGTTTGTTTTTCACTCCTACGCTATTATTAACCTCAATAACATTCAATAACAATCATTTCCACTAATTTCTGGACTGCGTAGTGGAGTGGCCCCGGTACCCAATTTGGTACCGGGGCCACAATAAAAAAACATAAACTGGTCTCAATTCCACTGCACAGCTATCTGGACTGCGTAGTGTAGTGGCCCCGGTACACAATTTGGTACCGGGGCCACAATAAAAAAAACTTAACTGGTCAGAATTTCACTCTACAGATGGCTGAACCTACATCCTCTGCAGCATATACAGGGTGTAGTTCAACCTCTTGTTTTTGACGATGACAGGTCATTTTAATTAATTTTGGATTTGGCCCCAACATTGAATGTAGTTTAATATCTGATACGCATCTATCTGGACTGCGTAGTGGAGTGGCCCCGGTACCCAATTTGGTACCGGGGCCACAATATAAAACCCTCAACTGGTCTGAATACCACTGCACAGATGGCGGACACCGGATGCACGTCTAACACCAACATAGCAGTTAAGGCCGCAGTTATTTTTTTTTGGAGCTACAAAAAAAAAAAACGTAGCAATACAAATGGCAGTTCCTCTTTTTTGGAAATACAGAAAGAAAGAAAGAAAGTAGTAATAGAAATGGCAGTTCCTTTTTTTTTTTAAATACAGAAAGAAAGAAAGAAAGTAGTAATAGAAATGGCAGTTCCTCTTTTTTTGAAATACAGAAAGAAAGAAAGAAAGTAGTAATAGAAATGGCAGTTACTCTTTTTGGGAACTACATATAGAATGAAAATATAAATAGAAATGGCAGTTCCTCTTTTTTGAACTACACAAACAATGAACGTAGTAATAGAAATGGCAGTTCCTCTTTTTGGGAACTACATATAGAATGAAAATATAAATAGAAGTGGCAGTTCCTCTTTTTGGGAACTACATATACAATTAAAGTATTAAATAGAAGTGGCAGTTCCTCTTTTTGGGAACTACATATACAATTAAAGTATTCAATAGAAGTGGCAGTTCCTCTTTTTGGAAACTACATATACAATTAAAGTATTCAATAGAAGTGGCAGTTTCTCTTTTTGGGACCTACATATACAATTAAAGTATTCAATAGAAGTGGCAGTTCCTCTTTTTGGGAACTACATAATATACAATTAAAGTATTCAATAGAAGTGGCAGTTCCTCTTTTTGGGAACTACATATACAATTAAAGTATTCAATAGAAGTGGCAGTTCCTCTTTTTGGGAACTACATATACAATTAAAGTATTAAAAACTGTGGCTGAAGTGATTGGTTTGTTTGGGCCCCCACACAAAAAAATCTATTCATCTCTCCCTGAACTATGAAGGTTATTCAGGTGACGTATAAGGGAAGATGGCCCTAGGTGGCCAAGATCCTTATCCCTGCTTATTTGAGCTTTACATAAGCTACATATGGCCATACATTTGTTATCCGGATTGGGGTAAAAATAACTCCAGACAGAAGAGGTGCATTTCTTGGTCTTCTGACCAGGCATGATGATGGGCTTTTTCATCCCATGGACATCCACTTTTTTCCCCCCTGGTGCCTCATTTAAAATAACCACATCAGCATCCTCCTCATCAAGTTCCTCCACAACGCCAGCTACATCAATAGCCTCCTTGACACCTTGATTATCCAAATCTGGATCTACACTGTGGGTCATCCTTCCAGCATATGCAGAGGGTGTGCTGCAAATGGTGGATGGAGTCACCTCTTCCCGTACAGTGATGGGAAGGTCAGGCTTCGCAACCACCAACACCCTTGGACTCGCCTTGGGGATTTGTGATGTCATCTGTTTAGAAGGCAGAGTTGTTTGCTGTTTTGTTGCTGACAGCATAACTCTTTTAGAATTTTTGGAGGGGGGGGAGGAGGGCTTAGATCCTTGGGTGAAGCTGAACCACTAGTCCTGAACACGGGCCAGGGCCTAAGCCGTTCCTTGCCACTCCGTGTCGTAAAGGGCATATTGGCAAGTTTACGTTTCCCCTCAGATGTTTTCAATTTTCTTTTTTTTACTAATTGTAGTGAACTTTTCCTTTTTGGATTTTACATGCCCTCTACTAGGAGATTGGGCATCGGCCTTGGCAGACGACGTTGATGGAATTTCATCGTCTATGTAATGACTAGTGGCAGCAGCTTCAGCATTAGGAGGAAGTGGGTCTTGGTCTTTCCCTACTTTATCCCCCAAATTTTGGTACTCCATTATATGCAGCACACGTTGTATTACAGTACTATTTTTTAAATACTGCAAGAACAGTGAACAATTTTTAATAGATTGCAGTATTAATGTTAATGGACTGCAATCATTTTTTTTAGACTTTTTAGAATATTTTTTAATATTTTTTTAAAAGGATTTTTGTAGAATTTTTCTTTTTTTTTTCTTTTTATGGAAGAATTTTTAATACTTTTGAAATAAATATGCACTTAGCAGAACAAAGCACAGGACAAAATGCACCGCTGGACTCAGCAAGGACAGAGCACTGGACTGATGCACCACTGGACTCAGCAAGGACAGAGCACTGGACTGATGCACCACTGAACTCAGCAAGGACAGAGCACTGGACTGATGCACCACTGGACTCAGCAGGACAGAGCACTGGCAAAAGCACCACTGGACTCAGCAGGACAGAGCACAGCACAGCACGAGAAATAGCAGGACAGAGGACCACCTAACACACCATCCCTCTTTCCTGATCAATGCCCGAGTGAAGATGACGGCGGCAAGCGGGCAATTTAAAGGTTCCGAGTATCGTGAGATCCGACAGCGGGATTATGACTCAGAGCCTCGTTTTAAGTTTCGGAATCGGCGGGAATACCCGGACAGTGCTCGGATCTGACTCGGATCCGCACTGTTCGGGGGGGCTCGGATTCCAGGAATCCGAGTCCGCTCATCCTTAGATTTAATGAGGCAAACTGAGACATCAGGATTTTGAGGGCTACCAAAATGTAGAGGCTTCTATCTTGTTGTCAAACCTAACTACACATATATCAGCAATATTTAGATTTGATAATGTACACTACTTGTATACAAATGCTAATGGTTATTTACATAAGTGTGTAGAAGAACACCATTCAGATGCTGAACGACTAAGCCCACCCAGGGGATATGAAAATAAAAATATGCATGAAAGAGCGAGGGGACCTTTACACTTCATACAAATCATTCAGATGCAGCTTCGCATTAGAGAAGTCTAAGCAATGTGACAGTTGACAGGGCTGGTGTTTCTGCTAATTGAACCTAAAAAAGCATATTAACATATCACATTACCAATGAATAATGGATTATACTGTAAATGGATATAAGAGAATATCAGAGTCAGGCAGAGCAGATTCAGATAAACCTGTCACTTCACGTTGGCCAGAGTGTTTTAAGAAAACAAATCCGCAAAGCTTTCCGTAAAGTGCTTCCATATTGTAATGTATTCGCTCCTCAATTGCACGTTCACAAACTTTTATATAGTTCAGTAAAGGCTAGTTAGTAAGGCTGGGTACATACTACACGTTTATCACCCGATTATTGTGGCAATCACATGATAAACGACAATGACATCACATTAGGAGAAATTTTCTGTAGTGTGTACCCAGCCTAACATTGGGGCAAAGTTGTACAGTACAGCCAATTAGCATTTAGCATCCAATCATTATTTAGCTTTGGCCATTCTAGTGCAAGAAACAATAGACTAATGTAAGCAAGAATTCTGATTGGCTGTTGTGGGCTACTGCATTGTGCAACTTTGGACCAAGGATAGTTAATAGACTCCAGACTGTGCAGGGGCAAAATGTAGCTCCTTATGGCTTTCCTTAATAGCATATTGGAATACATATTGGTTTTTGATCAGTTTTTTCATCAGTTTATTATATGGGAAAAATAAACATTTGCGAGATTACTGAATGACTGCAAGACAATTAATTTGGAGGCCCATTAATCGTTGTCTTAAACATAACAATACCAAATATGTGTTTATTTTACATGTGAAGAAAGGATAGGGCAGTAAGTAAAAGTTGTATATTGCTATTTTCACTTTCAAAATGTTATTCTTATTTTTACATTGGGGAGACCTGGTTTGTTTGATGGGGCTCCCCCTTATTGGCAAACTCCACCCACAACTGTGTAAATTCCCATAAAGCTCCACCCACTTTCCTGGTAAGCCCCCTCCCCCCTCCATTGCAGCCACGAATCGGGATGTCCCTTAAAAATAGGGACCATTGGGAGGTATGGTGAATCCTCAAACTTCATCGGCTTCACTGCGCATGCACCGCCCCATGCAGATTGTTAGGTGAGGTGAGTGGGGGAGGGGCATCGGGAGGGTGGATCGGCATCATTCTGCACAAGCTTGTATCATCATATCTATTGTTGCAGGACTAAATATTTATAGGATCTTTCACTTTTGGCCATTGTACATTCGGGCGGGCATTCATGTCCTTACAGAGCATTGTTCACCCTCTGCAAAACATTCTGAGTGGTGAAGGAGATTGGGCAATTGCCTATACTTACAATGGGATACCTTTTGCATCAGCCAGGTGAACTTTATATGTGACACAAAGGGGGGAATTCAATGAGCCTTGAAGTGTCTCGCGACCATTCCGAAGACACCTTGTGAGAGATATTTGGATGAAATATTCGTTCATATTACATTACCTCTATAGGGTGGAAGGAAAGATGAGCGGATATTTCTACCATTGGAACTGTAAAAGTGCGCAACCGCCATGTTCTGAGAAGCTTCGCAGATAATTGCATCTGCCCCATACAATACAGACAGCCCCAGTGTTCTCTTACTCTCAGCACTTAGATAAGACATGAATTGGTCTCCAGAGAACAATATTGTTGTAGTAAAATGGGAAAGTTGAAATGAATAAAGGGGGCTGGTCCTAAGGTGAAAGGAGGCGGGACATTGAAATGACACTTTTACTTTTCCCATAATGCGAATATTTAGACCAGCACTCCCACAAATATTCACACAGAGCGCTAGCACAGGGGCGCTTCCCAAACTGGGGACTTATTCTGCAGTAAATAAATGACACCTAAGGGCAATTAAATTCCACCTTTCCACAGTAAGAGATGTTTCCCCATGTAAAAGTGAAAGGTTGTCCACCCCACCCGGATTGATTTACCTGACGTTTCATTTTTTGTACAGGGAGGAACATAGGCTCTTTGTGTGCAAAGACTCTGCCTATTGAAAAGCATTGGCTGCAAATGAAAAAGCCTAGTTAATTAATTGTATGCTATACCTTCTCTCGCCACTAGGTGAATTCCATCTTCCAGGATCTGTTTGCAATCTGAGACTTTCAAGAACAGGGGCGTTACAATAGGGGCTGTGGTGGTTATGGGGCCAGGTGGTGAAGGGTGTACAGAAATGTCCCACCCTCTGAGTGCCCAATTTGGCCCATGAGGCCTGCACATGCTAAAAAGAAGCCCCACGCTCTGCGAGAACGGCATTATCGCACCCTGCTCAAATTTTGCTATGTGAAATGTAATGTAATGTAGACCACTTCTAGGATGGGCACTGTAGGATGGATACCTCTATGAGTGTGGGGATTGAAAAACACAGCATGACCCCACATCCAGGGCCATCTTTTCCATTGGGCACGATGGGCAGCTGCCCGGGGGCCCCACGGGCAAGTGGGCCCCATAGGCACAGCTCTTAATGAGAATAAATAATCTTGCAAAATAAAAAAAATCCTGCAAAAAAAACCTACAAGGGTCACTGAGCAAGTACATCTATCTATCTCTATCTCTATATATCTATATCTGTATCTGTATACATCTATATATCTATATCTATATCTATATCTATATCTAGGGGCCCCGGTGCACTGCTTTGCCCGGGGGCCCATAATGTTGTTAAGATGGCCCTGCCTACATCATCCCCAGAGACTACCAGCAATGTGCCGAAAAGCTCTGTAGCTCTTCACAACTCCTCAGTGCAATGGGGGTCTGGGTAATGAAGATAGGGACCCCATAGTATGGTCCCCAAGAACCACATCTTTATCACAAAATAGTACAGAAAAACGGAAAAAAAACCACACACACACAATTTGTTTAATTGCATAAAACACTCTACAAACCTTATTTTGGCACTTTATTAAGTATTAAATAAAATCTTTGTTCTTGAATTGTACTAGTCCAATGGGAAATAAAATCGTATCTTCTTTCTTCGTGCTTGATCTGGCTTAGTCCAATGTGTAAAATGAAATAAAATCTGTTAAATGAAGAAATGCATTTGTTCTTTGACACTGCTCGCCACCAAATGATGAAAGCAGGGAGTCCCCAGGATTACCCATCACCGACAGCCAATGACAAGCAGTCAGCTTGGGAAACCACATGTAACTGGCTGGTGGTGGAGAGGCAGGGCCTGATTAAGGGTCACAGCCGCCCCAGGCTACTACACTAGTTCCCCCCCCCCCCCCCCCAGTGTGTGTGTAAATACATTTTTATATATATAGATATATATCTGTAAATAAAATTGTAAAACATTAATACATTAAACACACTTCATTATGCACTTCCTCTCTTACCTGATCTTGCAGTGTAGACTACCTGGTGTTCTCTTTTGCATGTTCTTGGAGTGTTGTCCGTTGGCTTCTGGAAACTTGGGAGTCCTGTATTTAAAAAAATTGCAAAAAATATTGCAAAAATTGTATTATAGTGCAAAATTTTAACAAACCCTGAATGATACAAAACAACCCCCTAGTACAGACAGACAATAAAATATATGAAAATTATTTACACTCCTATAGTAACATCTACCAGCCCTGTCTATCTAGTATTTAGTATTCTAGTGACCGCTGAAACCACAGTCAGCATCAACATCACCGCCACACAATACAGAAATCCTGCCCTCTACAAGCTATTTCATCACCTCCCCACCAATTCATCCCCCCTGTCATTATTATCAACCCGCACCAGACAGTTTATGACCCCCCCCTATCCAATTCAATGACCCCCCCCCGTAGCCAGTTCATTACCTCCCCATTGCTTTTTCATTAATCTCCCCTATCCAATTCATTAACCCCCCCCTCTAGCCAGTTCATTACCTCCCCATTTTCACTTCATTAATCACCTCCCTCTAGCAATTTCATTAACACCCCCCATCCAATTCACATGCCCCCCTATCCAATTCATAAGCCCCCCCCCTCCAGCCAGTGCATTACCTCCCCATTTTCACTCCATTAATCCCCCCTATCCAATCCATACTAGCAGATCATTAATCCCCCCATATCCAATTTATAAGATCCCCCCAGTCATCTCCCCCCCCTCCACATCCGATGTGTCACCCCACTGACATTTAACAAGCACTTACCTTGTTGTCTTCTGTTCTCCTCTGACCAGACGCCGGCGCTTCTGTCATCTTCACACGCAGCTGACAGCATCCGACGCTGTTAGCTGCAGGCGCGCTCTGTGTGATTACTGTGAGTCACGTGAGATGTGAGATCTCACGTGACCACACTAAGCAACACACTGATAGGGCAGCTAACAGCATTGGATGCTGTTAGCTGCGTGATTGGGTACAGGAACATGCGGGACCACCCCCTTGAGGCCAGGGGCGGCCCCATTAGAGGAGAAAGAAGCCGATCACCGGCACTTGAAGAAAAAAAAACAAAAAAACAACAGCTTGTCAGTGTTCCGCGCTGCGGCCCCCCAGGACTCAGCGCTCCAGGCTGCAGCCTGATCAGCCTAGTGGTTGATCAGGCCCTGTGGAGAGGAGTCTCTGGGGCTGCCAGCCTTCATCATTTGACCTCAAGTTTACGTGCAATGTCCCGTGACTAGCCACTTCAATGGAAACTTTACGCAGAAAACCATGCACGCAGTAGAATTTTAATAAAATAGTGTATTACAGCAATGAATTTCCAATTCTATGTCTTTACTGCAAATGTGGTCAAAACCAGTAAAACAGAATCAACCGCCTTGCACATGACTAAGAGCACGCCCATGGCAGTTCTCCACCCTGGATATTGGAATCTCCCTGTATCAAATGCTCCGTGTGACATTTTACAGACTTGTGAGTCCGTCTTAATATGTGCATGGTGGAAAACCTAATAAAGTCACCTCAAAATCCAGCCTACTAACAACTTATAGACCAGCCCAGTTCTTCTCCTAAATGCTCATTTCTACAAATGATGAGAATGAGGGGACTTCAAGTCTTTATTGCAAGTCAATTCTGTGTGTCTCCTTTGTAGTTTATACATTAGTCAAAATATGCCTAAAAAGGACTTATCCATCAAAAATGTGTCTGGAAGTTCAGAGGCTACCCATTAGCAGGGTAGACCAAGTAGACCAAGTCCTTATTTCCATCATCTCCGAGGACGTTTGCAGAAAGGAAAATACTCTGCGGCACCCTGCTGGGGAACACCCCCTAAATGCTCCTTCCCTGCTCCCTCCTCTCTTTAAAATAATAGTTCCTGGTCATTGACATCCATGCTGTGTATGACATCCATGGTAATTGTCATCCATGTTCTGTGTATGACATCCATGGTTATTGACATCCATGCTCTGTGTATGACATCCATGGTCATTCACATCCATGCTGTGTATGGTTCCAGGCACATGTTCAAGAGACATGGGGATAGAAAGGGATTAAAGAGTGCAAAGTGTTCATACTACAAAGCAGTGGCATATCGCGGGTCCATGTATTAAGGGTACCCCATGCACCCAGACTTTTATATTGTTGGCTCCTGCATTGGCCAATCAATGCCGGCGGATTGATCTGCTGTTAGATGACACATCAATTCTGCTTGGGGAACCAGAAAGGGAGGAGTAAGAATAAGAATAATCTTTATGAGCCTGGTTGCCCGGTGCAGTATGGGGCGGGGGAGGGGTGGAGCAACAAGGCTGTCCTAATGTCACGGTTTGGTACACTGGATTCTTGGATCTGCCCAACTTGACGCTACTCCCAGCAGGGCGCGGGGTCTAATGGACGGATGGTATTCACCAGTGACCACCGCAAAGTGATTTGGACTTAGCGGCGTCCGTCCGCAGGTCGCGGCCCCTAACAGGAGTGTCAGGCGAGATCCCAGGGGAGTGGATAATAAGATGTTATGCAGAGACACAATGGCAGTAGATGGAATGTAAGCTCTTCAGTCAAGTAGCGGAGTGAAGACAGATGCAGGGTGAACAATTCAAGTAACGGTTTAATGAAGGCTAGTGTGACTTGAACAATACAGCCTGCAGTGTAACGACACAATGAAAGTAGTTGCAGCATGAACAGTCCAGCTGGCAGAGTAACAGAGACAAGTGCAGCTTAGGCGTTTGGGCCCGTAGTATAGCAGCACAGAAGACAGGTGCAGCGTGAACAGTCCGGCCAGCAAGGCAACAGGGACAAGTGCAGCTTGAGCGGTATAGCCCGTAGTACAGCAGCACAACGGAGACAGGTGTAGTGTAGATGATCCAGCCAGCAAGGCAACAGAGGAAGGTGTAGCTTGAGCGGTATAGCCCGTAGTACAGCAGCACAGAAGACAGGTGCAGCGTGAACAGTCCGGCCAGCAAGGCAACAGGGACAAGTGCAGCTTGAGCGGTATAGCCCCTAGTACAGCAGCACAACGGAGACAGGTGTAGTGTAGATGATCCAGCCAGCAAGGCAACAGAGGAAGGTGTAGCTTGAGCGGTATAGCCCGTAGTACAGCAGCACAACGGAGACAGGTGTAGTGTAGATGATCCAGCCAGCAAGGCAACAGAGGAAGGTGTAGCTTGAGCGATGTAGCCCGTAGTACAGCAGCACAGCGTAGACAAGTGCAGTTCGGATGATCCAGCCAACAAGGTAACACTGAGGAGACAGAGGAAGTGCCTTTTCAAGTTTGGAGCCGGAACTGAGAACCAATGGGAAACCAGCAGAGGACACAAAGGCTCTAGGTCTGCGCATGCGCAGAACCAACGCCAGGGCGCCAGCAGCTGAAGTATGCTTCAATGGGGAATAGGTGAGTGTCTTGGTCTTCGGTTGTGGAAGCAGAATGAGCGCCGTGTGACACCTAATGCGGCAGAATGGAGCAGAGATCCTCGTGGAGAGGAAAAAAATTACTCTGGCCGCAGTTTACAACTCTGGGTGCACAGCTAGGCGACAAGGAGCTCTCTCACTAATCTTGCACACTAATTTCTTAAAACTCCCCCTCCCACAGAGGCTGACAACTATGACCATTTCATAAATTGCTATGCACCAAATCTACATTGAAGATATATAAAACTGTAAGGGGAACTCCGCCCAACTTCAGACCTTAGCTTCCAGCTAAGTCGCCCTTTGAAACTAGTGCCCAGTGCTCCTTGACAACAGCCAGACGAGGCAGCCAATCACATAACTATATGGATGAGGGCAGTCTTGTCCGTTTATATCTGTAGACTGTTGTCCCGGGACACGTAAGAGTTCCCCTTTAATCCACAATAAATATTAATTCAAAGGCATTATTATTTATTATTATATATTATTATTTTGTATTCAAGTTCTGGAACTAAGGACACATGTTCCACACCAGCAGCATACAAAGAAATGTGGTCGCTGCTACTGTAACTGTGCTGGTTAGACTTAATCATTCAAAAAATAGTTTTTTCTCTTTTTTTATGCAGCGACTGGAAAAGAATCCACATTTATTGTTTTATTGACACTGATGGGATTATTCTTGTATTTCGGGTCTGGTGGGCTAGATATATGGTAAATAACGAGGCAAAGTGGCCCCCGGCCACAGCTGATGTGCAAGTAAACAAATATTTTTTTTCCATAGAAATCTTATATCGTGTGAGCAAAAGGAAGATGAAGGGAGAAAGCAGGATGGAAATGTATCAGATCTCTGTGGTTAAACTCTCCAGTGCCGTCCCCGTCACCCTCCGCAGTACAGTGTGTGTGATTGTCATGCTGTGTGCAACCACTTCACAAGGCCAAGGCCCGCTAAACAAACCACAGGCTAAATGAAGACAACCTGTCATCTCAAAATTCATAAGGGAGTATAATGTACCCTCTGTGTTATACAAACCCAGTAATTATGTCTGTCAGCAGGTTGATATTGTACACAGATACTGTACAAGTAGCCGACCTCATGGACGGCCGGGGCTGTGCTTTCTGTGTGGCGGGATGTTTGTCATTTATAATAATGCATGCAACCACAAAAATAAGATATTTATTTACAAACAGCACTGGGCAAAGCTGGCGGATGACTGCAGATATTAGAGAAGAGGAGCGCAATCAACTAGCAGCTCAGAACGAAGATGCAACCATGAAGAAACAATTATTCTAATAGGAAAACATGTAATAATGAAAGTATCTCATAATGAAACAACATAATCTGTTGATGGAATACACTTGTCAGACAAATTTATTTGATCCAAGGTTGTGGACTTTAAATTACACTTTCCTTTTTTCCATACCATTCCCCCCCAGGAGATGGAAAGTAGGAAAAGAAAAGATGGGATGAGACCTGGGGGTAAATTTACTAAGCTGCGGGTTTGAAAAAGTGGAGATGTTGCCTATAGCAACCAATCAGATTTTAGCTGGCGCTTTGTAGGATGCACTAAATAAATGTTAGCTAGAATCTGATTGGTTGCAATAGGCAACATTTTTGAAACCCGCAACTTGATAAATTTACCCCCAACAGGGGCGCACGCAGGATTCCCCTCCCCCCCCAACCCAAGAAAACCCAACAAAAACACGAGAGAGAGCTGCTGCGCATGCGCCCGCGCATGCACAGCAGCCCCGTATCGGCAGCGCTGTCCTATACAGCAGCCGCGGCGCTGTCAAAGAAGCGTTTCTTTGACAGCGCCGCAGCTGCTGTATAGGATAGTGCCGCTATGGCGGCCACTTAGCGCAGGTGGGGTTTCTAGAGACTCAGAAACCCCCCCCTGCGTGCGCCACTGACCAACTGGTATTCTCATTCGTATCAGTAAAGTGGGCGGGGCGATGTGTGTAATTGCAACATCACACTCTGCCCAATCAGTGTGTACTAAGGTGGGTGTGGCCTGATTTGCATAATCACAAGCACATGGTGTTCATCTTGCAGGCAGGTAAGTGGCCACCTGGGAAAATTGCCCGCTGTCTCAGAGGGGAGGTCTCACCCTAAATCAGGAGTCTCACAGACTTTACACAGATATTAGACTCCTGATCCTGTAGGACACTCTAGTTTTGACTGCCGAAAATCCTGATTGTTTCTCCAAAAAGGAGACTTCCTATATATAATTCATTCTAGAAACATCTTAAGGGTGGCGATAATAAGTGCAACCTGTGACTTTTGAATTATTGTTTTTCTCAAGCCCAGAAAGGATTTATTGCTTTAATTATTCATTCATTCTTCAGTTTTTTTTCTGGGGCTCATTACAGTGACCAGTAGGCTAATTAACAAGATTAGGGGTGCATTTTGCAGGATTTTTTCCTGGTTGTGTTGCATGTGTTAGGAAGCTAGTAGTTAAAAAGGTCTATGGGGCTCTGGGCACAATGGAAATTCATTCATTCATTTATTAATTCATTCATTTATTGATTCATTCATTAAATATAAAGAACAGGTAACGTTATGATCCCACTAGTTCACGTCCCGTTAGAGGAAGTCCAGCCTACCACACTGTTCAATGCAGGGCCATCTCCTCCATTGGGCACAATGGGCAGGTGCCCGGGGGCCCTGCGGGCAAGGGGGCTCATCCGAGGCAGCGCTGAAAAACAAAACATCCTGCAAAAAAAAAAAAAAAAGAAAATACTTACCTTGCGGTCACGTCAGCAGCGATCCGGCTCCCTCCCTGGTCCCCTCTTCTGTGCTGTGCTCGCAGTGAGTGTTGGGCGCCCAACATTCACTGCAACCATAGCACGGAGGAGCGCAGAAGAGACTCAGCGGCTCGAAAAAAAGAAGAGAAGGGGATCGGACTTAAGGTAAGTTAAGGGGGCCCCTATATATATATGTAAAAAAAAAGTGATTTTATATATATATATATATATATATATATATATATATATATAAAATCACTTTTTGTACATACATATATATATTTTTTTTACACACACTATTTATATATATATATATATATATATATATATATATATATATATACACATTTAGGGGCCCCGGTACACTGCATTGCCCGGGGGCCCATAATGTAGTTAAGGTGGCCCTGGTTCAATGCTGCATTGCCTCTAGGTTTTCAGCAGTAACCCATTTATTCATGGACCTATAATCACAGAAAGCTGCCTGTTTGCAAACAAAATATAAACATGTACATGTTCAATAACCCATTGCTACTAATAAGACATTTGATTTCATAAATACAGCTTGTACCAGATACACACACATGGTCACATTATCATTTATCAAGTACAGATGAGTGAAACAATTTGTGGTCCGAATTTGGGATGTTGAATAATTTTGTCAAATGAAAAAAAAAAACAAGACATTATTTAGTAAATGGAGTCGCTTAAAACTGTCATTTAAAATGATATTTTTGACAGATAATATAAACAAAGTGACTATTTATTGGAAAAAATGTACTTTATATAAAGGTTTTCTTACTCTCCAAATGTCATTTTACATTTGTTTAATTTCTTCTGAATTTAAAATAAAAGATTTGAGCAAACATTAAGTAAAAAGGAACTATACTCTGGCCCGATATTAGAAGTAGGAGGGGCATAGGGGCTTTGACCTAAAATTACGATGACCTTAGTCCTACCTTTGGATTAATGTGTATTGGGTGTCAGCAAAATCTATTAAATTTACCCCCTATTATCTTACCCCCTTCAAAAAATTTAAACCAGCAGAGGTACTCCATGGCTGAGGGCTACCAGATTCAGGTAACATTTGCTATATATAAGGAGGGGGTAGTTTGTATTAAGGGGCTTGTCCCAACATGTATACTATAGTTTATATATTGAAAACATTTTATAATTTGCATATAAGTTTCACTCATTTATGACTGATGTAGATTTAGTAAAACATCATGGAAATCTATTCACTCGCGAGCTCCATCCAGCAGTCAATACTGATCTTTGAATTATATGTGTGCAAATCCAGCTAATTATACTTCACACCATGTGGCAGCCAAAAGTTTAAATCTTCAATTGCAAGATTAGTCCTCTAGAGGGGTTTAACTACTAATAAACACTTACAGAAACATTTGTCTCTTAGCTACAACAGTTCATTTATTCTAATTGTGAAGCCAATAGACTGCCCGACTATATTATTATCCTTTATATATTTATAGAGAGAGAGAGAGAGAGAGAAGGAGAGAGACCGTAAAGAACGTTTACTCATTCCAATCAGCTCCTGCCCCAGTGGAGTTTACAGTCTAAATTCTCTAGCACCCGTAAATACAAAATAGTGTTAATTTAATCTGGAGCCAAATAACCTACCAATATGTTTTTGTATTGTGATAGGAGCTTTTGGCTAAGATCAAGTGTAGTACCTGCCCTAGTAGGAGGGGGCCGCCACTCTCTGATGCCCCCGAGGGACATGGCCTGGGGGGTGACCTGGAAATGCACATTGAAGGGACAGGTAACCTACACAGAGCACAAGTAAAAGCACATGTACTCGAACCTTCATGCAACACTTTTTATATATTTTTCCTGGCCTTGATCAAGAAATTTTTTATACACTCCGGCCGTAAGGCTGGGGTTTATGGGCCCATTTCTTTTAAATATTTATTGACCTAAGCACTTACCATGTTGGCACTTTTTTTGTTGTTTTGTGTGTTTATCACTTTGTTTTTCTAGGGGTTTTTGAGCGACCTTCTCCCCAAGTTGTCAGGGGCTCTCTCTATCTAGGGGAAGCTGAAGAACCAGTTCTGCGGGGGAAGCTTCAGCCTACCTCGGGGAAAAAGGGGGCCACTCAAGCCTTGCGGTGGAGGGGATCCTGAAAACACTTGCTCTCTAAGGGGCCTTATGGCTCTGCGGGTCGGGGACGTAAAGGGGCCCCTCTAGCTTTGGAGAAGGGGGGTCCAAGATCCTTGTCCTTCTAAGGGCTCATGTAGATGGGGTGGAACAGGGCTTTTCCCTTTAGGGAAGAGTCCAAAGGCCCAAGCACCAAGCACAGACTTTTTTCTAATGCACGGAGTGATTTGGAGCACCACACTTGGGCTTCAATAAAAAGCAGAAGGGGTATACATACAATTTTTGTCAGGTGGGTGTGACAAGTTATATTTTATGAATGGTAGTCACAAGATGCAAGTGGATATATGCAATGGTGCCTCAGATTCTTCTGTATGGGAAGCCATAAGCATCACCTATCCTATACATGAATGAATGATTTGGAGAGGGGTGGGATATAGAAAAAGAGAAATCTAAAGAAAAAAAGAAATATGCTCTTTCAGTGCAATGTAAACAGGGAGTAGATCATTTACAAGCATACTCTATGCGCATCTGAAAATGCCTTTGTTTTGCATCAGTGCCCAATGTAATATTACATGTATGCCTACTGTCCAAACCGCCAGATGCAACTGAGAAGGGCGAATATGTGTCCGGAGAAGCCAAAAAATCTCCATAGGAGCATTGTGCAGAAGTGTAGAGATCCCATCAATGACCAGCTTCCTCTCACTGTAGAACCACTCCTTTTAGAGTATTTCTGTTCTTCTCCTAAAACATTGCTTAGTTATGCTCATTTATGGTGTAAATAAATCATGAAAATGTGTTGAGATTGGGCCTGTCTTTATTACAAGGTCAGCTTTGTGTGTATGAAGCGTTTTGTTACATTGGTCTAAGTGCGCCTAGAAATGCGATCTCCACAGAAGTGCGACATGGAGGCATATAATCTCCACCAGCTCTAAACTGGCACAAAATTAAAGTCTCTTGCTGAGTGAAAATATATGTGTTTGACTCCACATAGCAAGGAACGGCCCTTAAACGTTGACCACTCCACCCGCTTTATCCCACTACAATAACCTCACTCCGCAAGGTTTACTGGTGCACCTACTCCAAAAATTACTACTTTACTTTGTGCAACTCCTCCCCTCTGCCCACCTGCTCAGTAAGTATAGGCTCACTCCAGTAAATCAAAGTGCACAGTGGTCCCAAAGCTGCTCTTGCACTGTGAGAGAACGTTTGGAGTTCTGTACATTACCTCTGGAGTATTGTTTGTGTCATTTTAGTAGCAAGCTGTAGAGGTCTCCCCAAAATAAAAAAATCCACAGCCGTAGATAAACTTGCGCAGTTTGCTTTTCTAAACTAAACCATGCTGCCAGTCACAAAGCAAGCTATTCCAGAAGACTTCAGGGAAATAAATGACAATTACCATATAATAGGACACATTAATATACTTTAATTGTTCTATAATAGCCCACTATTGTACATTTGTGGTTTGTACTAAGGCCACTTATTTGTGATTCCCCAGCCTCCCAAAGACACAAACTTTCCAACCTTACCCTGAATTGCGTGCACAAAGTAGCGCACCTGTAGAATATACTGTATATTAAATGCTGTAACTACGCTGGAGGTTTGTATAGTGTTATACCAGTCTTTGTATCAAGTCACACCAAGTCATAGTTACCCCAAAACCGCAAAAAGCGATTCTAGAATATAAAACAATAAAACAAAGACTGTATGTTTTTTTCCCCTTCTGTTCCTCAGGTACATAACTTAACATTGCATAGCACACAATAATCTGCTTATGACAGGTCTTTTACCTCAGGAAGAAAAAAAAAATGTTACACATTACGTTTGTCATTGAGATCCTCGCCTTTCCCCATGGCTGATTCTAGCAGACTCTTCTAATAAATGAGACCAAGTGGGAGTGAGGATGACAGGGTTCAAGTCTTGAACACATTTAAATGTACCTCACGAGGGGATTGCAAACTTAACATCCTGACAAAAGCAAGTCAACCTGAACTGATTCCGCCGGCCCGATTGAGTGTCCCAGTGTCAGCGTACAGCTTGAGCACATGACTCCAAGGCTCTCTCGCTAAGTAGATTAATGCTTATAGGCAATTATTAAGAAGAAATGAGTCTACCGCGCTGCTCTCCTGACACTGTGTACAATGTAGATTTAAACTAGAGACAACAATTATAAATTCCATTTGAACGTAACACTCTCCAGTTGTGATGAAGTAACCTTAGACAGAGTCCATTAGTCTCATTTAAATGTTGATTTTGCCAGCAGTGGGGAGGAAATTAGTCTGACGGCTTTCTGACTGGCCCCCGGGATACAGCCATCAGGTGCCTCTGCACTTCTGCCCCTTGGTGAAATAAATCTTCGGTGACTGTTTAGAATCTTCAACTTGACAGTTCAAGAGGTTCTGCAGCAGCTGGAATCAAACAGCTCAGCTTTGTTCAAAATTGTAAATAACTGTTTTTCAGAGAATGATTCTATATTCATTTTTAATACACAGATGATGGTAATATGGGCGCATTTGCAGACGAATGCGCGCAGAAAAATAATATGCCCAAAAAAATGTAATTATGTGTGCATGTTGAACCAGATGCGTAGGGCTCAAAATACAGAACTATTTGCACCAGGCGTATGTCAGACACACAAGTGTGTAAACTTACATCTACTGAGCCAGTAAAAGAGCTGCCTTTCTACTTGTACATAAAAATGCAGAATTCTCAGTTACACACATTTGCAAATGCATAATTAGCCACCTGCCACTTCAGTAGCTGCTGGGGAGTACTGGTCCTCTATTGCCATTTGGAGACCTTTGGGGTATCACTTGGTAAGTTATGACCCTGTATATAGGGACTGTTTGGGATATAAGGATATAGTATATAGGGATTGTTTAGAGTTAGGACCACTGTATTAGCAGAAGTGCCTTGACAGGGTGGGTGGCTTATCATGAATTTGCAAACGTGTGTAACTGAGAATTCTGCATTTTAATGTACAAGTAGAAAGGCAGCTATTTTATTTGCTCACGGCAGTGTTGCTGGGGGATTTGTCTGTGCATTTTTTTCTTTCTGGATAACCCCATCCTTTCAAGAGGTGGGATCATCATCTTTTATTTGCATAGCGCCACTAATTCCGCAGAGCTGTACAGAGAACTCACATCAATCCCTGTTCCAGTGGAGCTTACAGTTTAAATTCCCTAACATACACAGACAGAGAGAGAGAGACTAGGGTCAATTTAATAGGAGCCAACTAACCTACTAGTATGTTTTTAGAGTGAGGAGGAAACCGGAGCACCTGGAGTAAACCTATGTGAGAACATGGGGAGAACATACAAACTCCACACAGATAAGGTCATGGTTGGGAATTGAACTCATGACCCTAGCGCTGTGAGGCAGAAGTGCTAACCACTGAGCCACCACGCTGCCCATGAAAAAGTACTATCTACTGGAGATTACTGAGCAAAAAGCCAATCAGAAGCGGCTAGCTAGTGCTGCAGATGGTCATCATAATAATAATATCTTTGCACCAGCTCTCCAGCATCCGCAAGAGTTATGCCTCCTAAGATGCGTATCTGGGATAGGGTCACATATATCTCTATAAACAGTGAGTTCTGATGTCACCTTTAGCAGAACTTGTGTATTATATAAGCAATATTGGACTCCGTGCTGTAGATTATTATGGATATTAGAAGTTACGACTGAGCGACAAGAGAGGGTGCGAGTGTACTCACTTGGGGGCCTTCACGGTCCATCCCCTCTCTTTAGTGTTCTACGATTGGTTTTCCCTGCTGACTGCCAGCTCTGACAGCCAATCACAAAACTTTATGGAAGAGGGTTGTTCCAACACATGCATGATGGAAACAGTTGCCATGGGACATCTAACATTACTATGAAAGCACGGTAACCTGGAAGCAAGAGAAGAATCCATCTGGGTAGAGTTCCCCTTTAGTATGGCACATATAAATAAAGAGCTTTTCCTCAGGCGCAGACTACATAAATAATTGCATTATAAATCCATCTGTGTTTATCCAGTAATGTTGTTGGCTGTCTGCCGAGATATTTCTTACTGCTTACAAAATGGCAGCTAATTGCAAAATATCTCACCAAACACAATAATAAACTAAAAAAATAAAAATCGATACAGCACCATTTCTTTACCTTGTAATATTGAAATTTTAATTAGAAGAATAATTTTACAGAACAATCTCTGACAGAAAACATCTTTAACCACATCAGTTATGGCAAAGTCGGTCATGTGATCAGACTCGTCCGGTTTGTCGAGACTCCAGCTTTGTTGTAATTTGTTACGCAAAATTGGTTCTAGCTTGAGAACATTTTATCGCAGTTTTGCTTTTCTGCATAATAGCCGTCTTTGAGGAGTTTTTGAGACTCCTTTTCCAGCCAAACAGACTCTCGCTTTGTTGTAATGTCTTATTACTGTATTATTTATGAAATAATTTACTTTACTATTTTTTTTTACAATGGGCCTGTGGATAATTGCTTATTATTATGCCAATGGCCAGGGATACATGTAATACACTCGGATTAAGTGCAATAGCAGCTCTTAGGCATTGGCACCTGTCAAGAAACGATATCTGTACTGATGTTTATGTACAAAACAATTTCGTTGGGCATGTTAATGGTGCCCCATTGTCTGAATTCACAGACAAAAGGTTGAGGGATAATTGCTTATCACACTTTTCAACTACCGATGTAAGAACATAAAAAAACATTTCCTTGAAGAGACAGAGAAATGCTTTTTAGATGTGTTTCTGCCACAAACTCCACTGTCTTCAGCTGATCCGTGTGTCAATATGTACTCAAAAAACACCTCCCTGCCCATTTACTGATTTTGTAAGTTATTATTATTACTACTATTATTTTATACTACGTGAGTGGGTGAGAATCATTGTATAAACAGCTTTGAAATGTATTCTGATCTCTGGCAGTCTCTGACACCATAAGTCACCACAAATGATAGTGTTTATTTTGCTACAGTGGTCATGTTACGGCATTCCTCCATATCACAAAGGGGAAAACAAAATGTGCTTCCCATTTGTGAATTCATTGTCTTGGAACAATACTTACAGCTTCTCTCCTTGATTCTTGTTTTTCTCCTTCAAATTTACCTAAGGTAGATATTATGCAGCAAAAAGTGCTTAAAGTGATTTCGTGAACAGATAATAGTGTCACATTTAGTTTTAAGGTTTCTAAAATTGACTGGCGACCACAAACAATACAGAGACAGCTGGGGGGGGCTAAACAGTTAGGCTGGGTACACACTACAGGATATTCAGACGATTATCGGGCCAATCACACGATAAACGACAGGTCCAATATTGCATTAGTGTGTAGGTGTGTACGCTCCCACAATCATGCTTTATCGCAACAAATCACATCGTACCGCTTAATTTAATTTTATCGGTCAAATTCTGCAGTGTGTATACACTCAGAACCAGCAGTGTAGGCAGATCTCCATAGAGTGTACAGAGTCACAATCTTTTCAGCCGATGGTTATGACAGATGAAGAGCACAGATCTGAAGGTAAATCCGTGCATAGTGTGTACACAGGAATCGGCATGCTGAGAGGGACTTGCAGTCGTTGGTAAAATCGTTAACGATTTCGCATCAGGAGATATATTCAGCAGTGTGTACCCAGCATAACTTTGACCCTATATTATAATGTGGAACCGCGCTCTCCTACCAAGGTCTGTGAGAGCTGCACCTGCTAAGGGTATCCCTCCCTTCAGAATAGATCCAAAATTTTATATTGCTGGGCGCTCATCAATTGATTATCCAAAAGTGCAGATCTAATATTCTATTGATGTCATAAAGCCAATGAATAGTTGCTAACATTTATTAAAATACAATAAAATTACAATAGAAGTATGAACATGTGTTGCCATACATAAATGAATAAAATAACGATATGTGTATTACTAACAATTTAAATAACTTTGACCCTGTCAGACAGAGATATAAAGTCGTGCTTGCAATGCGCAAGGTATGACCTTCATCTAAGGGCAGCACAGTGGCTCAGTGGTTAGCACTTATGCCTTACAGCGCTGGGGTCATGAGTTCGATTCCCGACCATGGCCTTATATGTGTGGGGTTTGTATGTTCTCCCTGTGTTTGCAAGGGTTTCCTCCCAGTGCTCCAGTTACCTCCCACACTCCAAAAACATACTGGTAGATTAATTGGCTGCTATCAAAAATTGACTCTAGTGTGTGTGTGTGTGTGTGTGTGTGTCTATATTAGGGAATTTAGACTGTAAGCTCCAATGGGGCAGGGACTGATGTGAATGAGTCCTCTGACAGCACTGTGGAATTAGTGGCGCTATATAAATAAATGGTGATGATGATGATATTGATGATGATACCTAGTTTTCTGTTATCACACTGCCATTAAGTATACCAAACAGCTTGCTGCAAATCAATTAAGAAAATGCTAAATATGGAAATGTAAAGAAAACCTGGGAAATTGTGCGGCTGTCCCAGCTCATCACAAAAACTGCTGTGTAAAAATAAAGACGTCCAGTATTTGTGTGTTACATGGTTTGTCCAGAAGGAAATTTGCATTAACTATAATTGAGACCCTTATAGAGGAGGTATCACAATGTACAGATCTAATAGCACAAATCACATTTTTTGCCTTTTTCCCATAACTGTATTATACACCCTTATATACCAATCAAACAATGACATATAAAAAAACGTAATCGCATTATAGATCATAAGACAAAATTGCCGCTGGACTTATGTACCTCATTCATACTAACTATACTAATGGGTCTAGAGGGATGGTAGCTTTTATGTACAGTTTCTCCTTTGTGGTGTTCCCTGATTTAAATGGCATGTGATTTCTATAATTCCACAGAGAATACAGCACTATTTGCATATCTGATAACACATTTCAGGGTTATATGATTCCAAATTGGCTCTCAATCAAGTGATGTAAAGAACATTTTATTTAATTTAAGAGATAGGGTGTAAGTTTAAAAAAGAACAGTCTGCCACTTGTACAGTTTATTGGTCAATTACTTTCTTTTTGAAATGGTTAATTGTGGTGTTAATTAGAAGAAGGATTCTGGATACAGTAAGAATCATTTATAAACCCCAAAAAAGCTGTAGTGCAAATTCCCCTTTGTGATGTAAGATGTCTACTTTGGTGTAACGTGACTAGGTTTGATGTGAATGGGCCCAGATGGCGTCGTCGGTGGGTTTGCAAAAGCACACACCACTGGTGGGGTTAGTTGGGCAGATTAAGGGCACGACTAGCTGAACGTGGATTAGTCGTACAAGTGAGCCTAGTCTTGCAGCGTAATACAGACAGTCCTGATGTCCCCTTATGATTAGTTTAACACATAAATGAAGCTCTACAAAGCATTATTATAAGTTAAAAATGTAAACGTTTAAGTTGATAAATAAGGTGTCTCTAACATTGCAGTAGTTTTTATGTTTTTTTTTCCATTTTCCGGGAAGATTGACCATTTCACAAAACTAGGCATGGATTGATTTTACAGGGGTGTACCAGGGCCTGTGAACATGGTAAGCCCGGTAACCCTGGCAGAAAGGCATTGCACTTAACAGGGCTCCCCGCCTTCCTGACTGTGCCGAAAATGATATATATTTTTTCTGGTGCTGGCGGTGTGGCTCCTTGTATTCCGAGTCACCGCTCTGAATAGAAGCAAAGCGGTATGGGTGAGCGGTGGAATGGATGAAGCGGTATGGGTGAGCGGTGGAATGGATGAAGCGGTATGGGTGAGCGGTGGAATGGATGAAGCGGTATGGGTGAGCGGTGGAATGGATGAAGCGGTATGGGTCAGCGGTGGAATGGATGAAGCGGTATGGGTGAGCGGTGGAATGGATGAAGCGGTATAGGTGAGCGGTGGAATGGATGAAGCGGTATAGGTGGGCGTTGGAATGGATGAAGCGGTATGGGTGATCGGTGGAATGGATGAAGCGGTATAGGTGGGCGTTGGAATGGATGAAGCGGTATGGGTGATCGGTGGAATGGATGAAGCGGTATGGGTGATCGGTGGAATGGATGAAGCGGTATAGGTGGGCGTTGGACTGGATGAAGCAGTATGGGTGAGCGGTGGAATGGATGAAGCGGTATGGGTGAGCGGTTGGACTGGATGAAGCAGTATGGGTGAGCGGTGGAATGGATGAAGCGGTATGGGTGAGCGGTGGAATGGATAAAGCGGTATGGGTGGGCAGTGGAATGGATGAAGCGGTATGGGTGGGCAGTGGAATGGATGAAGCGGTATGGGTGAGCGGTGGAATGGATGAAGCAGTATGGGTGAGCGGTGGAATGGATGAAGCGGTATGGGTGAGCGGTGGAATGGATGAAGCGGTATGGGTGAGCGGTGGAACGGATGAAGCGGTATGGGTCAGCGGTGGAATGGATGAAGCGGTATGGGTGAGTGTTGGACTGGATGAAGCAGTATGGGTGAGCGGTGGAATGGATGAAGCGGTATGGGTGAGCGGTGGAATGGATAAAGCGGTATGGGTGGGCAGTGGAATGGATGAAGCGGTATGGGTGGGCAGTGGAATGGATGAAGCGGTATGGGTGAGCGGTGGAACGGATGAAGCGGCATGGGTGAGCGGTGGAATGGATGAAGCGGTATGGGTGAGCGGTGGAATGGATGAAGCAGTATGGGTGAGCGGTGGAATGGATGAAGCGGTATGGGTGAGCGGTGGAATGGATGAAGCAGTATGGGTGAGCGGTGGAATGGATGAAGCGGTATGGGTGAGCGGTGGAATGGATGAAGCGGTATGGGTGAGCGGTGGAATGGATGAAGCGGTATGGGTGAGCGGTGGAATGGATGAAGCGGTATAGGTGAGCGGTGGAATGGATGAAGCGGTATAGGTGGGCGTTGGAATGGATGAAGCGGTATGGGTGAGCGGTGGAATGGATGAAGCGGTATGGGTGATCGGTGGATTGGATGAAGCGGTATGGGTGAGCGGTGGACTGGATGAAGCGGTATGGGTGAGCGGTGGAATGGATGAAGCGGTATAGGTGGGCGTTGGAATGGATGAAGCGGTATAGGTGAGCGGTGGAATGGATGAAGCGGTATGGGTGAGCGGTGGAATGGATGAAGCGGTATGGGTGAGCGGTGGAATGGATGAAGCGGTATGGGTGATCGGTGGATTGGATGAAGCGGTATGGGTGAGCGGTGGACTGGATGAAGCGGTATGGGTGAGCGGTGGAATGGATGAAACGGTATGGGTGAGCGGTGGACTGGATGAAGCGGTATGGGTGAGCGGTGGAATGGATGAAGCGGTATGGGTGAGCGGTGGAATGGATGAAGCGGTATAGGTGGGCGTTGGAATGGATGAAGCGGTATAGGTGAGCGGTGGAATGGATGAAGCGGTATGGGTGAGCGGTGGAATGGATGAAGCGGTATGGGTGAGCGGTGGAATGGATGAAGCGGTATGGGTGATCGGTGGATTGGATGAAGCGGTATGGGTGAGCGGTGGACTGGATGAAGCGGTATGGGTGAGCGGTGGAATGGATGAAACGGTATGGGTGAGCGGTGGACTGGATGAAGCGGTATGGGTGAGCGGTGGAATGGATGAAGCGGTATGGGTGAGCGGTGGAATGGATGAAGCGGTATGGGTGGGCGTTGGAATGGATGAAGCGGTATAGGTGAGCGGTGGAATGGATGAAGCGGTATGGGTGAGCGGTGGAATGGATGAAGCGGTATGGGTGAGCGGTGGAATGGATGAAGCGGTATGGGTGATCGGTGGATTGGATGAAGCGGTATGGGTGAGCGGTGGACTGGATGAAGCGGTATGGGTGAGCGGTGGAATGGATGAAGCGGTATAGGTGAGCGGTGGAATGGATGAAGCGGTATGGGTGAGCGGTGGAATGGATGAAGCGGTATGGGTGAGCGGTGGAATGGATGAAGCGGTATAGGTGAGCGGTGGAATGGATGAAGCGGTATGGGTGATCGGTGGATTGGATGAAGCGGTATGGGTGAGCGGTGGACTGGATGAAGCGGTATGGGTGAGCGGTGGAATGGATGAAGCGGTATGGGTGAGCGGTGGAATGGATGAAGCGGTATGGGTGAGCGGTGGAATGGATGAAGCGGTATGGGTGATCGGTGGATTGGATGAAGCGGTATGGGTGAGCGGTGGACTGGATGAAGCGGTATGGGTGAGCGGTGGAATGGATGAAACGGTATGGGTGAGCGGTGGACTGGATGAAGCGGTATGGGTGAGCGGTGGAATGGATGAAGCGGTATGGGTGAGCGGTGGAATGGATGAAGCGGTATAGGTGGGCGTTGGAATGGATGAAGCGGTATAGGTGAGCGGTGGAATGGATGAAGCGGTATGGGTGAGCGGTGGAATGGATGAAGCGGTATAGGTGAGCGGTGGAATGGATGAAGCGGTATGGGTGATCGGTGGATTGGATGAAGCGGTATGGGTGAGCGGTGGACTGGATGAAGCGGTATGGGTGAGCGGTGGAATGGATGAAACGGTATGGGTGAGCGGTGGACTGGATGAAGCGGTATGGGTGAGCGGTGGAATGGATGAAGCGGTATGGGTGAGCGGTGGAATGGATGAAGCGGTATGGGTGAGCGGTGGAATGGATGAAGCGGTATGGGTGGGCAGTGGAATGGATGAAGCGGTATGGGTGGGCAGTGGAATGGATGAAGCGGTATAGGTGAGCGGTGGAATGGATAAAGCGGTATGGGTGAGCGGTGGAATGGATGAAGCGGTATGGGTGAGCGGTGGACTGGATGAAGCGGTATGGGTGAGCGGTGGAATGGATGAAGCGGTATGGGTGAGCGGTGGAATGGATGAAGCGGTATAGGTGAGCGGTGGAATGGATGAAGCGGTATAGGTGGGCGTTGGAATGGATGAAGCGGTATGGGTGAGCGGTGGAATGGATGAAGCGGTATGGGTGAGCGGTGGAATGGATGAAGCGGTATGGGTGAGCGGTGGACTGGATGAAGCGGTATGGGTGAGCGGTGGAATGGATGAAGCGGTATGGGTGAGCGGTGGAATGGATGAAGCGGTATAGGTGAGCGGTGGAATGGATGAAGCGGTATAGGTGGGCGTTGGAATGGATGAAGCGGTATGGGTGAGCGGTGGATTGGATGAAGCGGTATGGGTGAGCGGTGGAATGGATGAAGCGGTATGGGTGAGCGGTGGAATGGATGAAGCGGTATGGGTCAGCGGTGGAATGGATGAAGCGGTATGGGTGAGCGGTGGAATGGATGAAGCGGTATAGGTGAGCGGTGGACTGGATGAAGCGGTATGGGTGAGCGGTGGAATGGATGAAGCAGTATGGGTGAGCGGTGGAATGGATGAAACGGTATGGGTGATCGGTGGAATGGATGAAACGGTATGGGTGAGCGGTGGAACGGATGAAGCGGCATGGGTGAGCGGTGGAATGGATGAAGCGGTATGGGTGAGCGGTGGAATGGATGAAGCGGTATGGGTGAGCGGTGGAATGGATGAAGCGGTATGGGTGAGCGGTGGAATGGATGAAGCGGTATGGGTGAGCGGTGGAATGGATGAAGCGGTATGGGTGAGCGGTGGAATGGATGAAGCGGTATAGGTGGGCGTTGGAATGGATGAAGCGGTATAGGTGAGCGGTGGAATGGATGAAGCGGTATGGGTGAGCGGTGGAATGGATGAAGCGGTATAGGTGAGCGGTGGAATGGATGAAGCGGTATGGGTGATCGGTGGATTGGATGAAGCGGTATGGGTGAGCGGTGGACTGGATGAAGCGGTATGGGTGAGCGGTGGAATGGATGAAACGGTATGGGTGAGCGGTGGACTGGATGAAGCGGTATGGGTGAGCGGTGGAATGGATGAAGCGGTATGGGTGAGCGGTGGAATGGATGAAGCGGTATGGGTGAGCGGTGGAATGGATGAAGCGGTATGGGTGGGCAGTGGAATGGATGAAGCGGTATGGGTGGGCAGTGGAATGGATGAAGCGGTATAGGTGAGCGGTGGAATGGATAAAGCGGTATGGGTGAGCGGTGGAATGGATGAAGCGGTATGGGTGAGCGGTGGACTGGATGAAGCGGTATGGGTGAGCGGTGGAATGGATGAAGCGGTATGGGTGAGCGGTGGAATGGATGAAGCGGTATAGGTGAGCGGTGGAATGGATGAAGCGGTATAGGTGGGCGTTGGAATGGATGAAGCGGTATGGGTGAGCGGTGGAATGGATGAAGCGGTATGGGTGAGCGGTGGAATGGATGAAGCGGTATGGGTGAGCGGTGGACTGGATGAAGCGGTATGGGTGAGCGGTGGAATGGATGAAGCGGTATGGGTGAGCGGTGGAATGGATGAAGCGGTATAGGTGAGCGGTGGAATGGATGAAGCGGTATAGGTGGGCGTTGGAATGGATGAAGCGGTATGGGTGAGCGGTGGATTGGATGAAGCGGTATGGGTGAGCGGTGGAATGGATGAAGCGGTATGGGTGAGCGGTGGAATGGATGAAGCGGTATGGGTCAGCGGTGGAATGGATGAAGCGGTATGGGTGAGCGGTGGAATGGATGAAGCGGTATAGGTGAGCGGTGGACTGGATGAAGCGGTATGGGTGAGCGGTGGAATGGATGAAGCAGTATGGGTGAGCGGTGGAATGGATGAAACGGTATGGGTGATCGGTGGAATGGATGAAACGGTATGGGTGAGCGGTGGAATGGATGAAGCGGTATGGGTGAGCGGTGGAATGGATGAAGCGGTATGGGTGGGCGTTGGAATGGATGAAGCGGTATAGGTGAGCGGTGGAATGGATGAAGCGGTATGGGTGAGCAGTGGAATGGATGAAGCGGTATGGGTGATCGGTGGAATGGATGAAGCGGTATGGGTGAGCGGTGGAATGGATGAAGCGGTATGGGTGAGCGGTGGAATGGATGAAGCGGTATGGGTGAGCGGTGGACTGGATGAAGCGGTATGGGTGAGCGGTGGAATGGATGAAGCGGTATGGGTGAGCGGTGGACTGGATGAAGCGGTATGGGTGAGCGGTGGAATGGATGAAGCGGTATGGGTGAGCGGTGGAATGGATGAAGTGGTATGGGTGGGCGTTGGAATGGATGAAGCGGTATAGGTGAGCGGTGGAATGGATGAAGCGGTATGGGTGAGCGGTGGAATGGATGAAGCGGTATGGGTGATCGGTGGAATGGATGAAGCGGTATGGGTGAGCGGTGGAATGGATGAAGCGGTATGGGTGAGCGGTGGACTGGATGAAGCGGTATGGGTCAGCGGTGGAATGGATGAAGCGGTATGGGTGAGCGGTGGACTGGATGAAGCGGTATGGGTGAGCGGTGGAATGGATGAAGCGGTATGGGTGAGCGGTGGACTGGATGAAGCGGTATGGGTGAGCGGTGGAATGGATGAAGCGGTATGGGTGAGCGGTGGAATGGATGAAGCGGTATGGGTGAGCGGTGGAACGGATGAAGCGGTATGGGTGAGCGGTGGAATGGATGAAGCGGTATGGGTGAGCGGTGGAACAGATGAAGCGGTATGGGTGAACGGTGGAATGGATGAAGGGGTATGGGTGAGCGGTGGAATGGATGAAGCGGTATGGGTGAGCGGTGGACTGGATGAAGCGGTATGGGTGAGCGGTGGAATGGATGAAGCGGTATGGGTGAGCGGTGGACTGGATGAAGCGGTATGGGTGAGCGGTGGAATGGATGAAGCGGTATGGGTGAGCGGTGGACTGGATGAAGCGGTATGGGTCAGCGGTGGAATGGATGAGCAGAGCAGGTGTAATCTCCAGCAGGGGGGCGCTAGAGATTCCAGCACTCACCACGCTTGGGACATAAAGAAGAAATGCAGATCCCCAGATTTTGTAGCTCCAAAACTAAAAGGGGCTTATTATTTTAACTCATCAAATGCATAAACGTTAATTTATTACAAAGAGAAACATACAGGAATAAAACTACAACTTTTTTGTATTTGCTTTAAAGAACTGTACAGTCTATGATCAGACAGGTGCATGGGCGCGTCAGAGTGGCACCTGCAGCTCTATGTGTGTTCAGTTAATCTACAATAAACTGATGGATAGAAATAGATTTGAGACATTTGCAGTAATTATCAATCAACATATCCCATTACACAAATTGTCATAAACATTTGTATACAAGCAGTATGCACTAGAAAATTAATTGCAAAGTAATAGCTACTATTTTATACTTTTGCATCATAATGTATAATCTTTTCCCCATAAATAATTCATTAAATTTTCCCCTACAATAAACCCTGTTGTTTAGAGCTGCCACAATTTCTTTGATTCTAGGCAATTCCCTGCCTGCAGCTCAGCTCTCCCCCCATGTCGTGTGATCACGCCCCCTTCTCATGCTTGTATGTATATCCCAATGCCCCAACTTAACAAGTTGGGAGGTGAGCTTATCATGGTAAGGGGTGTGGCTTATGGGGCTTGTTTTGTGACAAGCTCTTCCTATCCAATGGAGCTACCTACACCCCAGGTGTTTAGATTAATGCAAATTATAATCTTAGCATTTAATTAGCCAGCTCCCATTTATCAAACCTTCTAAAAGGGAAAATTGGAGGTGTGGACAATAGCAGCCATGGAGGGCTGGCAAATTTTAGCCCGGAGGACAAGACTCGACTCAGCAGCCTATTAGAATATTTTAAAGGGAAAAAAATGCAGGTGGCCCAGTGACCCAGCCCTAGGTGCCCACTATGGGATCGGCCCGGGGGGCAAATGACCACTGCCTCCCAGCCCTGTCTGCCCCTGATAGCAGCCAATCAGAATCTAGCTATCATTTATCTTGTATATTCTAGATTAATGAAAGCTAGAATCTGATTGGTTGCTATGGGCAACACCTCCACTTTTCCCTTTTAGGTTTGATAAATCTGTCCCTAGATGCACAGTTTCACCCTGTAGATGTCAGCTATATATGCCATAATCCGCCATTGTATAGTATGAATATGAACTGTTTTGTATGCTGTAATAACATATAACATATTATATTATAATATGTGGTGACATTCCTGCCTGACTCAACACTAGTGCCAGCAATGGAATACAATGCAGATGCTACGGTTAATGACAGAGATAACAAACCAATTGGTTAATTACCTGCTAATTAACAAATGCTGTGCTTGGGGACTGTCAGCGAACCCGGCAGAATGATCTATGTACCTCTGATTAACACTGACGCTGTGCAGAATTCATTAGGTGCCTCTAATTTGCATTAAAAGCTGTCACACAGCTATTTGCTCTGTATATGATGCTCACCAAAAATAATAAGGCCTCAGCAAGGAATCTCAATGCATGGATTCCCATAAGACATGTCCACCTTCTGCTTGTTAACTGCAGTGAATAATATGGGGTATATTTACTAAACTGTGGGTTTGAAAAAGTGGAGATGTTGCCTATAGCAACCAATCAGATTCTAGTTATCATTTTGTAGAATGTAGTAAATGATAACTAGAATCTGATTGGTTGCTATAGGCAACATCTCCACCTTTTTCAAACTTGCAGTTTAGTAAATATACCCCTATATGTGTTATATTGCACTTCATGGGCCTGATTCATCAAGGACTGTAAATTCATTTACATGCTGTAACTTGCGTAAAATCGCTCTGCACCTGCTTGAAAACGAGAAATGCGCCAGTGAAAGCAACTGTATGCTGTCACTTCCGACAGCCTACAATTTGAAGGGCAGAATGGGAGCAACATGGGGCAGGCGCACCTAGGTATTGTACGGTAAGCAGGGGTGGGCCGGGCCGGGGGGCATCGCCCCCCTGGGCCGCTCAGTCTAACCGCTGTTTGGGCCAGCCGCGGCCCAATGACGTGCACAGGCGGCCGCATTATTATTATTAATTTTTATTTATAGGGCGCCACTAGGTGTCCGTAGCGCCGTACAGGGACAAACAAAGGTACAATACAATGGGAGACAGTACAGTACAGTAAACAATAAGCACAGTAACTCGGTGAGCTCAAAGCACAGCTAGAGGGGCGGGGGAGGGGCGAGGGGAAGGTCCTGCATACGGCTGAGCCCGAGAGGGAGGGCCCGGATGATAGGGAACCCCCAGAGGGGATAGGAAGGAGTGAGAGGGGACAGGGGGAAGAGGGTCCTTGAGGAGGAGGGCTAGGTAGCTGGAGAGCCGAGTTAAGAGTGGTGAGGACAGGAGGAGAGATGACCCTGCTCAGAGGAGCGTACAATCTAAGGGGTGGGGTAGACAGACAGAGAGACACGGGGGAGAGAGGGAGAGATAAGGAAAAGAGAATGAAGGGGAAGAGGTAGAAGGTAAGTTAGGAAATTAAGTGGGAGACTGGAAGGCTTTAAAAAAAAGGTGGGTTTTTAGAGCCCGTTTGAAACTGGACAGATCAGGGGAAGTTCTGATAGAGGGAGGGAGCTTGTTCCAGTGGAGAGGGGCAGCACAGGCGAAGTCTTGGATACGCGCATGGGAGGAGGTGATCAGGGGGGAAGAGAGGTGACGGTCATTGGCAGATCGGAGAGGGCGGGATGGAGCATGAATAGAGAGGAGGGTGGAGATGTAGGGTGCAGTGGAGTTGGCGAGGGCCTTGTATGTAAGAGTGAGGAGCTTGAAGAGGATTCGGTAGGGGAAGGGGAGCCAATGAAGGGATAGGTAGAGGGGTGTTAAGTGCTTATTGTCGCTAACCAATAATGATTGTCGAACCTCGATTTATGTTTCCAACGCACATTTTCCACACTTCAACACAGTAGGAACACATTTGACACATAAACCAATCGCTAAGATGACACCCAGTATAAGGAGAAGGAGCTTACCTACACTAGCAACCATTTCCTGTACCCACTCCCCCAGACCGGAGAACCATTTCACAGGGTTCAACCACGAGAACCAACCTGCCACCTTTTCCCCCGAACTCATATAACGAAGAATTATGGTTCTTTCGAAATTCCCATTTCAGTTGCAAAATTTCATCCATCTTCCGGTCTATAACCTCTTTCGGGTCATTCGTATTATTGGTGATGTACGTGCAACATTTGACACCGAACTGGGTGGCCTGTGTCACACAGTACCCACCAGTAATAGAGGTGAGATAATTTAGTACCAGTCTATGTTGCACCAACTCCTTTTTGTACGCTTGTAGCTCCCTTCCAGTATACCTGAAAGTGTCATCATACATTATCTATTAATTTAGCTAGGTCTTGGATATATTTAAAGTTTAATGTTCCCCGAGCAGTCCTGGTGAGATCTAGAGCAACCATAACTTGAAACCCAGCGGTCTCACTAATCAATTTTGTAGCTATGGGCTCCTCACCAGGAATCATATTTCTCTTGCCACGGTGTTCATACTGTGTGTGTATGTATGGTGGTGATGTAGTCTTGTGAATACCAACCATTTCTTCATGAGTAATAGTCATGATTTCAGGAACCAGTTTAGCTAAGAAGCACAAGTCCTTGGAACTCGGAGTCACCCAGGAATAAGCTTTCCTTCCACAAACAAAATACACATCATCAGGGAGAACATAAGGAACAGTATGCCCAATAATTATATTACACAGAGTTTTGATAAAACTACCCATGCCCAGTGTCTTCATTTGCTCGAAACACGTGTCTGCATGGATGACATTCTTACAATTATCTATAGAGACTTTTCCAATGGATACCTTCTTATGTTTGGTTAGACGCCCTAATTTGTGACTTCCATCAACATTCCTGCCTATTGGTGACCTTGTGAGTCTCCCTCTAAAATGAGTGTGGCGAGCCATTGTCTGATCTGATGGGTCAGCTTCCCAATTCGCCAGACGTTTTGCATGAGAGATATTTAGGCACAGCAAAGATCTGCCTATGGAGTATTGTCGAAGCGTCAGACTAGGGGACCTAGTGTTATTGTACCTCCCGTCTATGGGCCTCCCACCCCTCAATTCGAGTACTTCGGATATGTTTAGAGGGAATGGCACTAGTCCTATATTATGCTGCCCTTGCGGCACGTGAGAGCACACCCAACACTCGGTTTGGTTTAGCACCTTACCCACCAGGGAGTGATAATCCTCCAAAGGATGCCCGCCTATATTCAGAGTACTGGGGGACTGGCATCATTGGATGCATCTCTCTTCAACTAGGGAGTCACAGGACTTGCAGATACAATACTCATCAGACAATAGCCCCTCACACTGCCTCCGAGTTCCTGAGCTAGCAGACCTTTTCATAACCCCCGGACCAAGCTTGATAATGGGCTGCACTGAGTATTCTAATAACTTTTCCTCTGCCTCCATCTCATCCGCATCACTACCAGAACACTCCTCCGTCCTCCATCCTCCTTCACAAAAATAGAATGTCCTAGAAAGAGTAAAAACAAGGAAAATCCTGGAACAAAAGAAAAACAATAACCGCCACTCCATCGCTGGAAAGATAGTTCTGGGGCAACGTCTCTGGTTCAGGTGTCTCGACTGCAGGCTTTAGGTCTCCCGGAACAGACTCACAAGTGACAGATCTATGTCGTCGGTCTCAGTTTTATCTTGCGCTTTCTCCGGATTATGGACTCTCCTGCAATGGGTGGAATGGACCCAAGTGTCTCTCTCTGCAACCTTCAGTGATGTAGTACTGGTCAGCAGCACTTGGTACGGGCCTTCCCAACAGTCTGTTAAACAACCTGAACGTAAGAAATTGCGGATCATAACATAGTCTCCAGAATTAAAATCCCTTGTTGTAACAGCCTCTCAATAACAGGATATACCCCTAGTTCCACCTCCGGTTTTAATGGATACTGTGGGATTTTTGGAGCTATCCTACCACTTTTTAGATTGACCATGGGGCTACGTTTGCCATCAGTCCAGTGTCCTGTCCATCTCTGGTCCATAGTGAACCTGGTATTTCCAGCAACATCCACTTTACTTCAGATGGACTTTGTTCTATAACAGGAGAGTGTAACATTAACCTTTGAGGGGTGTCCAATATATCCTGTACCTCATGTGCGACCTTCTCCGGTATATCTAAGAACACACCATCAGAAGTACAGTATATGACACATCCCATTTTACATAACAAGTCTCTTCCCAGCAAGTTAGTAGGAGCCGCCGCAGCCAAGAGAAACAAATGCTTGGTATGCAGGGGCCCGATAGTAACTTCAGCCGGTTTAGTTAGTGGATAATGCAACACTTTTCCCATTACCCCCATGGCTGGAATAGTTTTACTTGTCACCTGTAGATTGAAAGGAGAGGTTATTACAGATCGGGCCGCCCCTGTATCTACAAGAAAGGTTTGCTTCCTACCAGCTATGTCAACTATCATTTTTGGTTCTTCTATCTGACTCTCAGTTAACCTCACTGGCTGTAGACTACAGGTATGACCTGACCCCTAGCGCTGACTATCGCTTTCCCGCACAGCATTTGCCGTTATAATATGTGCGGGTAGATGTGAGTCTTCTAGTCTATGTGAGTTCTTCCGTGGAGGATATCTATGTGTTCCACCTCTAAGGTTTTATCTGTCCTTTTTACAATCCCTCCTAAAGTGTCCTTCTTCATTACAATTGAAACATCTGATCACTCTATGTTTCTTATTATGTGGGTTGTATGCTGGTGGTCGTGTATGCATCCCCTCTAGAGCCTGTATACTCACCGTCATTAACCTATCACTTTTCTCCTCCTTCTTTCTAAAAAGGTTTTTGTCATGCTCCACAACAGACTCCCTAAGAGAATCTACTGTGATGCCTCTCCAATTAGGTAATGTGGTTTGTACTCTGGTTTTTAAATTTTCCCTAAGACCATCCATTAGTACTCCTACAGCTACTTCCCTATGATGTGGGTCCTCACTTATGTTTGATATCCCAGTGAACCGTGTTATCGCTGCTATAGCTCTAATGAAGTAATCTGCTGCTGTCTCACTATCTTTCTGCTTGATGGTGAAAATTTTACTCCAATTCGTTACTACTGGAAAATAGATGGCTAAATGTTTAACAATTTGTTCTATATTTTCTTGGTTAATCTCATCAGTCAAGGTGTCATCTTCATCCAACAAACAATCTTTAACAAATTTTTGTATGTCAGTTTTGGGAGGAAGACACGCCCTCAACACTACACGCCAATCCTTATCGGTTGGTACGTGTGCATTTCCTAAGTCTTTAACAAACTTCTGACATTTAGCCACCTCTTTTCTAGGATCTGGGAATTCAGTCATAATGGAACGTAATTCTGATCTAGTCCAGGGACAATGCATTGTAACATTTCTTAAAGGAACTACACCATCCTTATCCGGTTTCCCATTGGGAACTGATATTGTGCGGACTGGGTACGCACCCACTGGTTCACTGGTTTCAGAAGTCACTACAGGATTCGTTGTTTCAAGATTTAGAACGCTATCACTCCTAGTGATCACACTACTTTCACCTATCTCAGCCATTGCTCCTTTCCCATACTTACGCTGAACCTCTAACATATTAACAGCATGAGCAATGGCCGAAATCACAGTGGGTTCATCTTCATCTTCTGATACACTTGTTTTAAACTGACTTAAAACAGGATACAACTAAGCAATTTCTCTTTTTTCAGTTTTAATAACGGCTGTACTTACCCCTCCCGCCACATAAGGTGGCGGGGGCGCGCTTGCGCTAAGTTCGCCACGCTTCTCAATGGCTACTTCCGCCGTGCGCGCGCTTTTCGCCACGCCTACTTCCGCTGTGCATTCGCTGCTCTGCCACGTGTTACCTTCCATTTGCCACAATTTTAAACACGTGGCAAATCTACCGGAAGTTCGCGTACGCACAGCAGGAAATGCACATACGCTAAGCAATGCAATACAGTTAAAACGCACAATGACAGTAAAAAGAAACAGTTTTCTCTTTTGTCCCTAGGTTCTAGTTAACGTGCCCTAGACAATGCAAAACGGACATTCGGTTTCACAACACAGAGTAAAAATCAGGTTTTGAACACATTGCGTTCTTACCCGTATATGACGCGTCTCCACCCTTTGTTGCGGAACCGAAATCCGTTGGTCTTGCGTATCGTCTGGCAACAAAACCTCCAAAGCTCACGAGCCCCCAAATTGTTAAGTCGTATTGTCGCTAACCAATAACGATTGTCGAACCTCGATTTGTGTTTCCAACGCACAAAGATTTATTCGCAAAAAGTAGTATAATATATTCAAGCGAAGTGATAATAAGTACAGCCGTTACTTATCGCAGGTGCTCTGGATCCAGTGTACAGTTATTATTATTATTATTATTAATTTTTATTTATAGGGCGCCACAAAGTATCCGTAGCACCGTAAAAGGACAAACAATGGCACAGTACAAGGTGAAACAGCACAAGTAACAGTAAGCACTATAACTCTGGGGGCTCAGGCACAGCATGAAAGAGAGGGAGGGAGGGGAAAAGTGAGTATAGGCAGGTAACTATGGCCCAAGAGGGTGGGCATGGATGACAGGTTGAGAGTCACTGAGGGGAGCGGAGAGAATCCTGAAGTCTGGGGACAAATGTCTGAACACTAGATGTGAAGCTGCTGCTTATATGCACACAGGAATACCGTAATACAATGGAGATGGTATAGCTTGCTTTTATTGGTCCAGGTTTCAGGAAGGTCCAAGGGGTTGTCAATCATTGGCTAGTTCATCCTAAAGAATCCAAAGGAGGGGGTCATCTCTCCAGGGGGTATGCTCTGCTCTTCCCGCCAAGATTCCTTAGTCTTAAGTAGTTCATAATTCCCTATCATTCATAACTTGCGTATGCACTCTGCGATTCCTTCGCAGAGTGAACCGAACAGTAGCAAATGTTAAGAGGTTTATTATGATACCACACATGATATGATTCCTTCAACCTGTTCCATATATTTCACTAATATGCATATAACTTTAATATAAAACATAAATACTACTATATTTCTGCATAAATGACTAAGTGTTGCAACTACCATTAATGTGTACTATTTTACAAGTGAGCGTGTTTGTGCGAATGTATGTAAAAAGACTAAATACTGTTGGTGCCGCGTGTTGTGGCTGCATATGCCCTTTTACGTTGTAACGTGCCCTTTTACGCCGTAGCGTAACGTACGCATCTTTTCAGACAAAGACAACCAAGTTTGCTCGATTTTAATTGAAATGACTTTATTCAATTAGCTGACTTTGACAGGGGGGAGACAGACGAGTGGCGAGAAAGGAAGATAAGCCTAGCGGCTGCATTGAGGACAGATCGAAGGGGAGCGAGATGAGAGTGGGGGAGGCCAGTAAGGAGGAGGTTGCAGTAGTCCAAGCGGGAAATGATCAGAGAGTGAATAAGACATTTGGTGGCATCTTGGGAGAGGAAGGGCCGGATGCGAGCGATGTAACGCAGCTGGAAGCGGCAGGATTTAGCAAGAGAGAGAATGTGGGGGCCAAAGGAGAGAGAGGAGTCGAGGATGACACCGAGGCAGCGAAGTTGGGGGACAGGGGAGATAGAGGTGTTGTCGACAGTGATAGAGAGGTCAGAAGGGGGCGAGGTGTGAGAGGGAGGAAAGACTATGAGTTCAGTTTTGGCGAGGTTAAGTTTGAGGAATCGAGAGGACATCCAGGAGGAGATGGCGGAGAGGCAGGCGGACACCCGAGAGAGGAGGGAGTGAGAGATCAGGAGAGGTAAAGTTGAGTGTCGTCAGCGTAGAGGTGGTAGTTGAGGCCATAGGAGCTGATGAGTTCACCCAGGGAAGAGGTGTAGAGAGAGAAGAGGAAGGGACCCAGGACAGAGCTCTGGGGGACTCTCCGACTGGAGGGGTGGACGGGGGGGAGAGAGACCCAGAGGTGGTGACAGAGAAGGATCGGTCAGCAAGGTAAGAGGTGAACCAGGACAAGACTGGGCCCGAGAGGCCAAAGGACTGGAGGGTGTGGAGGAGGAGGGGGTGGTCGACGGTGTCAAAGGCTGCAGAGAGATCAAGGAGGATGAGAAGGGAGAAGTGGCCCCTGGTTTTAGCAGAGAGGAGATCGTTGGTGACTTTAGCTAGGGCCGTTTCAGTGGAGTGAAGGGGGCGGAAGCCAGACTGGAGAGGATTAAGGTAGGAGGAGAGACGGCTGCAGACGAGCATCTCGAGAATTATGGAGGCAAAGGGGAGAAGTGATATGGGGCGATAGTTAGAGGGAGAAGTAGGGTCAAGATTAGGTTTCTTGAGGATGGGGGATACGAGAGCATGTTTGAAGGAGGAGGGGAAGATGCCGGTGGAGAGGGAAAGATTAAAGAGATGAGCGAGGTGGGAGCAGGTGGTGGGGGAAAGGGAGCGAAGAAGGTGGGAGGGGATGGGATCCAGGGGACAGGTAGATGGGGGGGAGGATGAAATGAGAGAGTGGACTTCCTCGCCCGTGGTGGGGAGGAAGGAGTGGAAGGGAAGGTGGCTAGGGGGGGAGTACGGAAAAGTGGGGGGGTGGATGAGAGAGTGGAGGAGATGATATCAAGTCGAATGGCTTCAATTTTAGAGGAGAAAAAGGAGGCGAAGTCGGATGCAGTCAGGGTGGAGGGGGTGGGAGGAGAGGGTGGGGCCAGAAGGGTGCTGAAGGTGGCGAAGAGGCGGCGGGGGTTAGAGGATTGGGAAGAGATGAGGGATTTAAAGAAAGATTGTTTAGCGAGTGAGAGGGCAGAGCTGTAGAATGAAAGGATGAATTTAAAGTGGAGGAAGTCAGCCAGGGAGCGGTATTTTCTCCAGTGGCGTTCAGCGGTACGGGAGCATTTTTGGAGGAAGCGGGTAAATTTGGAGTTCCAGGGTTGGGGTTTGGAACAGCGAGGGTGGACGGAGTGGGCAGGGGCGATAGCATCCAGAGCAGAGGTGAGGGTGAGATTGTAGAGGGAGACCGCCTGGTTGGGGCAGGCCTGGGAGGAAAGGGGAGAAAAGAGGGTATCGAGAGAGGAGGACAGAGAGGCCGGGTTGAGAGCGTCGAGGTTGCGAATGGACAGTAGGTTTGGGCAGGGGGAGGGGAGCAGGAGAAGAGGAGAGAGAGAAGGAGAGGAGATAATGATCGGATAGAGGAAAGGGAGAGATGGAGAAGTCAGATAGACTACACAGGTAGGAGAAGACAAGCTCAAGGGAGTGGCCAAGGCAGTGGATAGAGGAGGAGGTCCATTGGGTGAGACCAAGGGAGGAAGAAAGGGTGAGCAGTTTGCTGGAAGCAGGGTCAGTGGGATTGTCCATGGGGAAGTTAAAGTCGCCTAGGATGATGGAGGGGAGGTCGGAGGAGAGGAAGCCAGGCAGCAAAGTTGTCAAGGAAGAGGGAGGTGGGGCCAGGGGGGCGGTAGATGACAGTGCCGCGGAGATGGATGGGGTAGAAGAGGCGGATGGAGTGGGCTTCAAAGGAGGAGAAGGAGAGGGAGGGTTCAGGGGGAATGACACGAAAAGTACAGGTGGAGGAAAGGAGGAAGCCCACTCCCCCGCCTGGGCGGGCACCAGGTCGGGTGGAGTGGGTGAAGGAGAGGCCACCATAGGAGAGGTCAGCGGGGGAGGCGGTGTCGGAATTGGAGAGCCATGTTTCAGTAATGGCAAGAAGGTTAAGGGAGTTGGATAAAAAGAGGTCGTGGATAGCAGTCAGTTTGTTGCGGACTGATCTAGCGTTCCAGAGGGCACAAGAGAAGGGGGGAGAGGAGAGGGGGGAGATGGGGATGAGGTTAGCAAGAAGGGCAGTACGCGGGGGAGGGCGGGGAGGAGCAGGAGAGGCAGGGCGGGGGGACAGTATGGATATGGAACAAGAGCGGGGAGGCATAGTAGGGAGAGAGATAGCAAAATAGAGGGTGGAGGGAGGAGGAAGGGAGATCAAGAGCGAAAGATATGAGGGTATGAGGTAGGTAAGAGAGGCCTAGTAAGATGGAGCCAAAGATAAGGCAGGGAGGGCTAGGAAGACAAAAACAGTAAATATGGCAGGGAAGGCAAGGAGTAACAGAACAGTGAGATAAAGAGGGCAGAGAAATATAGATAAAAACAGAGCAGGGAGACAATAGAAAAATGAAAGACGGCAGGGAGACAAAAGCAGAATAGAGGACAATAGCAGTATGGAAGACAATAGCAGTATGGAAGACAATAGCCGTATCCCAGGAAACGTTTCCACTTGAATACGAGTCTAAGGGGTATATTTGAACATGACATGACACTCGATGCGGCCGCCTGTGCGCCCCCCCGGGCTGAAATCTGCCAGCCCGCGCCTGACGGAAAGGTGCCGAGGTCGAGCAGACGCACTTCCGTCCGATTCAAGCTCTGGGCATCTCTCAGGTACGTGATGTTTAGTCGTATTACTTGCTCCAGCTACAGGTCAGGTGTCAGTGTCGACTGATAGTGATGACGGCCCCGTATACATGCCAGAACATGTGTGTGCAAGTAAGGCAAACTGTAAAAACATCCTGATATATATATTTAATGTAAAAACAAAAATGTATAAAAGAAAAAGTTTTTAAAATGTACTTTTATTAATGATTAAAGTATTAAGAGGTGTTAATGCATTTTATATTTGTTTTCCTATGCTTTTTTATGGCAGTTTATATAGCACTTATGCAAGTTTGTATCCTGCAGTCTGTATAGATACAGTGAGAACCATATAGTCAGAACACACTTAGGGGTATATTTACTAAACTGCGGGTTTTAAAAAGTGGAGATGTTGCCTATAGCAACCAATCAGATTCTGGCTTTCATTTATTTAGTACATTCTACAAAATGACAGCTAGAATCTGATTGGTTGCTATAAGCTACATCTCCACTTTTTCAAACCCGCAGTTTAGCAAATATACCCCTTAGACTCGTATTCAAGTGGAAACGTTTCCTGAGATCCGCTTGTACTTGAATACAGACAGACGTGCATGCAAGTTGCATGCAGGTTTTTAAAACGCAAATTGCGGTCAGATTGCGTTCCTTAATGAATCAATCCCCCTGTATCTAAATTATACTTCGTTCACATTGCCAACCCTACAATATACCGGATATATGAACCCGGGATATTGGCGGGTGACAGAGCCTCCAACCCCAGCATATTCCCGGGTCGGCCGGGTACCCGCTGAACCCGGGTCTGCCCGGGTCTCCCCCGGCAACATCACAAGAGGAGCTTTCATTGGCTCCTCTTGTGATGTTGATTTTTTTTTTTTTTACCATTCAATTGTTTTCTGTGAGATCCGGGTCTCACCGTTCAGACTGGCATCTGCCCGGGTCGGACCCGGGAATAACCCTTCAAAAGAGCCAGGTTCAACCAAGTAGATGCAGGGGACCCCGTTCACATTTAGCCTCGACCCGGGTTATCGGGGTCTTAAAGAAGTCATCAAAATGTATTTTTTAATATGTTGTGGGAAATTCAATATAATTATACCAAACAATTTTTTTACCCAATTAATACATATATTAAATTATATTTAAGGTTTTGCTCTTTCTCGCTTTGGTTTTTACTGGAGAACCTTCCTGCAGTTAGTTTATTATCTATTGTTAGTAACTCTCTATGATACAAAACTCTTATCACAGCTGAAAAAATATTGGACTATTTAACAAACAACATAATAGTGAATCCTTAGAAACATACCTGCAGTACTTTTCACACATATACGAACGAATTGTAAACAAATTTATTTACCAATCGGAGGTGAAGTCTGTCTCACAAGTGCCATTATGGCTATGGTGGTCAGCTTAGTTTACTAGGCATGGTATGTTTATTATTAACTTTGACAGCCTTATTTGTGATATCACAAAAGTGTATTTGCAGACAGTACTTGTATGGAATTTCTATATTTCTAAAATCACACTCGGTTAAGATAACCTGGTGCTGACTTCACAAGATTTCATGTGACAAGGGAGGAGGGGGGCGTGGTGACATCATCGCATCACCATAGCCCCGCCCCCACTATAAAATGCCGAAATGCACGGCAGCGGGGACGGGGCTTAATGGTGCAATTAAGCCCTCCCCCCTCCATTCAATGTCGTAAATTTCGGTAAATGCGGGAGCTTTGCCTACTCTTCCAGGAGTCCGGGAGGACTCCCTGAAATTCGGGAAGTAGGCAAGTATGAGTTATATGTAAATAATAAATCAATAAAATGCAGATTTAAATAGCCAATTATTATACTTAGAAAAGGATCAAACTTGTTGCTTCATTTAGGAAGTTGTTGTATATCAACTACAAAACAGAGGGAAATAAATTAATGCTTGTTAAAAGTTTAAAATTTTTAATAATTAGTCATTTATTCTACGGTGATATTTTAACTTGGACAGGTCGTTTCTTGCGCTCTTTTTTTTTGCTGGTTTCTCTAGTATTTGTGTGGAGCTGTGCATAGATGTAAACAGTGTAAGGTCAAATGAGTACATTTAGCATGGGGTAATGGGTATACATAGGTGTTTCTTATCCTGGGGTGTTGAGAGGGGAGGAGGGACAGGTACGAAGAACCCAGACTTGGGCCTCCAATGGGAGCCTGGTGGCAGGGCCGTAACTTAAAATTCTAGCGCCCGGGGCGGGAAGGAAAACTGCCGCGCCCCTAGCCTTTAATTAACCTAAAATATTCATAAACTGCAACCCCCTCTCGCACAGCCCTAGTTACGTTGGGGCACCTGGGACACATTATGGGGGACAAAAGTGATTATGCAGAACAACAGTTTCCTCTTGGCCCCTCCTAGACTGCGCCAAGTCTGCAAGAAATTGAAATGAGCTGGTTGCCATGGAGATTGTCTGTATTTGAAAGTATTGCTCATCATTAAGTTCTCTGTCCACACCCAGCTATGTGCTTGCTTCATCCATATATATGAATCACCTGTTTAGCATCAATTTCAGCGATCAATATTCCAAGCACCATTCAGTACAGTGTGAATAAAACGCAGACCAGACACAGCTGAAAACCGCGGACTGACTTCATTTTGTCTTACGGGAAAGGAGAATTTTAGGGGTTATTCTAAAACATTTTAAAGAAGAATTACACAATGTTCTATGAAAAGTGTACTAAAGAGATTTTTTTTTAGGGTTGTTTACGGCATTAGATGAAATATCTGTCATGGACATCGAATGCCACAAAAGTAATATGATTTTATGCCCAAAGTCATCTAACAATGAACTTTTTAATAGTTCAAAAGTATTTTTTAATTTTAAAGAGCAACTTCAAAATGAATTGGATTTAATAAGTTGCTTACAAAAAAAAAAAGCTTTATTCAAACTGTTTGTATTTCTGCTTGAACGCACATGTAGAGCAATACACATTTTGTTCAGTTATGTTTTTTGCTTTTTTTGAAATGTTTAACTTCTCCCAAAAAGACGTTTGATAGATTTTTCATCTGTAAAACATTCATTATGGTGTTTTGTTTTTTTACCTTCAACTGTTCAAGATTTTATAAAAATGATTTTTATTTTGGTAAATAATTCAATGGCGCCCAATGTACCTCGTGAGCATACTTACAGGACTTACAGGTGAATACAGAAACGTTTTAATTCACTTTTACTCCATTTTTCTACAATAAAGCTCATGGTTCAATTTAGTAACCCTAAAAATCATTAAACCTCTCTGTTTTATTGAAACTTTTCCCTGGTGCACTACAAGTCCCAGAGGTTTCCATGCACTGGCAGCCATGGGTATGCTGGTGATCGTAGTACTACAAGCGCCAGCATGCCCTAATACTTAAAGGCAGCCTCTGCATGCTGGAACCTGTAGTGCAGCTCGGATGACCGTGGTCATCTCCATCAGCAGCAGCATGGATCTTGCCCCAGGGTGAAAGAACCCACAACAGATTTGTCTCCTAGAGGCAGGGACGCACGCAGGGGGGTTTCTGGTTCTCCAGAAACCCCTCCCCTCCGCGAACGTACAGTACTGTACAGCAGCCGCGGCGCTGTCAAAGAAGCGTATGCGGCGGTGCTGTATTGTAGTACAATACAGCATTGCCGCGGACGCTTCTTTGACAGCGCCACGGCTGCTGTACAATTCAGAGTTGCCGAAATGGAGCTGCTGCGCATACGCGGCCGCATGCCCAGCAGCTCTCTCTCTATATTGTTTTTTGAAGGGGGGGAGACACCCCCTTAAAAATCCTGCGTTTGCCCCTGAGAGGATAGCACATAAGAGAGTGAACATGCCCTTAATTTGTTAGGCTCACCCACTACCTCCCACACTCCACCATTATAAGTGCAGAGAGGCAGAAGCAGGAGATCTAGTAGCTCAGGATACGTATTAGTCTGAGAGCAGGCTGAGACGTATCCTGGGCTGCTGCTTACGTGCTACTCTACATTGCAGGGGGCGAACGCAGGATTTAGAAGGGGGGGTTTCTGCCCCCCTGGAAAAAAAAAAAATATCGCGCAGCAGCTCCATTTCGGCGAGTCTGAATTCTACAGCAGCCGCGGCGCTGTCAAGCAGCATCCGCGGCAGCGCTGTATTATACTACAATACAGCACTGCCACGGACGCTTCTTCTTCTCTGTACAGTACCGTTGGTTCGCGGAGGGGAGGGGTTTCTGGAGAACCAGAAACCCCCCCTGCGTGCGCCACTGCATTGAGCCCTTAATGCTTTGTTGCCTTCTAATTCCTTAATTCTAACCCCCTCCCCTTCCCTCCACCGCAAACCACTCACATGTTTCAGTATCTCAATATAAGTGCCATGAGTAAATGTAAAATATCTTATCAAATATAACCTATTATTTGGGGAGCAGTGATGTTATTTGAAAATGTTACATTATGGAACGTGCTGTATACTTGTATGACAGAACACATCTGAATATGAAGATCCTGTCAAGCAACTTGCATTACTTCAATGGGAAACCGAAGGATTATAAAGGGTAATGTACCCCTACTGTAAAATAAATGGATATTGCAAGTCACTCCAGAGTTCCTTGTGCCTTTATATTAGATCCAGGGGGGGGGGGCGATAGGGGCGATCGCCCCCCCTAGCAGACACTTGCTGCCGACGGCTGCACAGTATGTGCAGGTCCGTCCAGCCGTGACAGGCAGGGACAGTGTGCTGCCCGGCTGCTCTGATTGTGTTTAACACAATCAGAGCAGCCGGGCAGCACACTGTCCCTGCCTGTCACGGCTGGACGGACCTGCACATAGTGTGCAGCCGTCGGCAGCCTAAGATTTTAGAAAGGGGCGGGGCCTAAATCGCCCCGGGTAGAGTACTTTTCTAGATCCGCCCCTGTGTCCCGCCTCCTTCCACCCTCCCACCACACCCCTCTTCAGGGATCTCAACTCAAAGTAGGCAAGTATGCATTTATCTAGCACATTCTAGAACATAATATCTAGAATCTGATTGGTCGCTATGGGCAGCACCTCTGCTATTCCGTTCTAGAAGGTTTGATAAATCTACCCCAGAGTATTGTATATAGTGCTGGTCTCTGTGGCATAGAAAGGGACCACGTGAGTGTGGTGAATGACAAAGAATAGCAGAAAACATGAAAAAATAAGATTCTATTAAATAACCTTTTTCCTGTTTTTATTTTTTACAGTTTATTATAATACACTTTGTTTCACAAACACCATCCTTCAGTTCTAAAGAAGAAGTCAGGACTACAATTTAAATGTATCCACACATAACCAATTGCCTACAATTAGACTTCATTACAGACATCTGAGAACGTTAATAAAACCTCTTAGCTCCTCAGTGCATCTAGAGAGCGGGATAACAGACCACTGGAGGCTTGCCTCTCTGAGGATACACGTATTGCCGGAATTCCACAATGGCTTTTTGTTGTGTCTCTAATGATCGGTTAAATAGTCTCCCGTGGGAACAGCTGAGCCTCGGCCAGATTCAAAACTGCTGAGGAAACTTCCTCGCTTACTGGCAGCAATTTCCATACAGCAGCGGCTTATTTACAAAGAACAGAACAGTAACACTTGCAGATCAAAGGCAATCAGTGTTTTCCTGCGAGGGAGAGATTGCTTTTGACAGGTCGACAAATGTTTAGGGAGCAGCAGTAAAGAAAGTCATAGGGAACAGATTAGGTGGTGGACTTTCATCAATAACTTCTACTTATCTACCGTGCTGACAGAAACAATGGTAAGTGCTGACGGGAGCAATGCCAAGTGCATGTTCCATTATTATTATTATTATTATTATTATTATTATTTATAAACTATAAGCAATATATTTACATTTATGTTAGGAATATCAAGTTAGAGAAAAATATGCAAAAATAATCCTATCAGATGAAAATAATAATAAAGACAAGGGACCTGTTTCCTTAAGGATCTTAACTTAAGTAACTTCTTATTTCAGTCTCCTGGACAAAACCATGTTACAATGCAAGGGGTGCAAATTAATATTCTGTTTCTGTTAAATACTGACTGTTTTGTCATGTAGCACACAAATATCAACTTTAAATGTCAGTGTACAAATAAGCTATCAAGTATTTGTGTGCTACATGAAAAAACAGTCAGTATTTAACAGAAACAGAATATTAATTTGCACCCCTTGCATTGTAACATGGTTTTGTCCAGGAGACTGAAATAAGAAGTTACTTAAGTTAAGATCCTTAATGAATCAGGCCCAAGGTTTGGGGTTCAATTTATCATGTATATTTTTACCTAAAATCACACAGAAATGTCTGTTTCCGCATGACTATGGCAATTTTAAGTTCCGGGGACATTTATTAAAGCAATAACTCCGGAGGAATCATAGATTTCTCTAGTATTCATTAATTTAGCATTTAGTACCACCGTTCCCATAGATCTCTATGGGGACAGCTCTTTACCAATCTTAGCACATATAACGGCGGCCGTAGAGTGCCGTTTCTCTGTAGGGCGTAGATACATGCCTGACAAACATGGAGGTGATGTCTTTCACTGCTTCCGCCAAAGACACCATTGTGACAGCCTGTTTTCAGAAGTGCTCTTCCAGTAGATGAACAGTAATAAATTGCTTTGAAAAATCAAAATAATTTGCAGTAAAATTGATTCAAAAATATTGTGGAAACCATGATAATTGGTAAAGAGGCCCTAGATCTTATTGTAAAGGTTTGACAAATACCAGTCTTACATAGTCAAAGAGGATGACAGAGTCACCTGGATTACTAGTAAACCAAAGGCCTACATGATTGGGACCAGCGCGTTTCATTGTCTGTTTGAATGATTAGACACCGTCTAGTGCTGTTTGGGCCAACGTGCACAGTGGGCATTTTTGCTCTCTCACCATAGCTCTGTGGTCTTATATGCTATATATAAATATACTATATATAAATACTATGGGCCTGATTCATTAAAGAGCAGAAATACACAAATGAGTGCAAGAACATCCAATTAATCTTCGAGTGCAAGGACCCTTACGACAGCCTACAACTCCAGGGTCAGAATGGGGTGGGGGACTTGATGCATGTACGTAGTTAATGTACAGTAAGGGCGTGCCAAGCTTGAGCGCACACAGCAGCCCCCGATTCAAGCTTTGGGCATCTCAAAGGTACGTGTTTTTCTGTTGTATCACTTGCACCAGCTACAGGTTGGGTGTAAGTGCCGAGTGATGGTGATGACGGCTGTATATGCCGCTAGGACATGTGAAAATGTAAAAATTAGAGATGCTTGGGCTCGATTTTCTGAAAACCGAGCCCACCCGAACTAAGAGGATCCGAGTAGGCTCGCGAGCCAGCTCAGTACTTTCGCGCGTCCTCGGATCTGAATCGAGGCATAACGTTATTGTTGCATTGTTGGATCTCACGCGTTTTAGATTCCATAAGTACCTCCCTCCCCAGAAGATCCAGCGTCATTGCTCACACAGACACAGGGGTAGCAATGTTCTTGTCACTCTCCAGTCTCCAGTGACATTGCTCAGCGCCATTGCTCACACAGAAACAGGAGGTGTAGCAGTGTTCTTGTCACTCTCCAGTCTCCAGTGCCATTGCTCAGTGCCATTGCTCACACAGAAACCGGGATAGCAGTGTTCTTGTCACTCTCCACTCTCCAGTGACATTGTTCAGTGACATTGCTCACACAGAAACAGGAGGGGTAGCAGTGTTCTTGTCACTCTCCACTCTCCAGTGACATTGTTCAGTGCCATTGCTCACACAGAAACAGGAGGGGTAGCAGTGTTCTTGCCACTTGACAAAAATGTACTGGAAATGACTGGAAATTAATGTTATTGAGGTTAATAATAATGTAGGAACAAAAAAAAAAGCCAAATTATGTGATTTTAGAAAAAAATAGGGATTTTAGAAAAAAATAGGGTTCTAAAACCAAAACAAACGAGGGCGGTTTTACCAAAACCAAAACCAAAACACGGGGGTCAGTGAACACCTCTAATAAAAATGCATTTTATGTACAGTAGACATTAATAACAACCTGATAAATGTATTTTATGGGTCGGAATAAAAAACACCCTTTCTTTTAAATGTTTTGTCACACTTTTCCGGGCCACTTAGCAAAATTTAGGGGTCTGCCCGGCAATTCCATTCTACCCTACCACTCAAAGCATATCATGCAACGATGGATGAGGATTAGGATAAGGTTGGTGTCACAGTGCAGACAGAGCTCAGTGCGACATTCCAAAACCTCTCTGCTCACTACACCATATGCCATGTGACTGTGGTTGTCATGGTATTCCAGAATCATAAATCATTAATAACAGCCTGAAGCAAAAATAAAGGTAAAATCTTTATACACCAAACAGTCTTCTTGTCGCCTGACACAGTGAGCTATGTTTAAAAAACACACTTTTTTCTCCATGGGATTGCTGTTTTAAATTATTTATATTTTGTCTCACTGCCCACTTTTGTGTTAGAACGGTAGCTTCTTATTTTGCCCACATCTCTCCTGCAATGTAAGGATAACACAGCCCAGAATAGATAAAGTGAATACATCTTTTATAGTTATGCAATGAAAACAAGCCAAACAATATGGCAGAGTGCCTCGCTTTGGCTATTATGCAGGAAATGCAAAAATTTTTGCGGTTTTAATACAGTAATCTCAAGGAGATAGCATTACTGGAAACTTTAAACATGATTCCCCCTCGTTATATGCATCTAAATTAAAGACCTACCTGACCTTTCGATGCAAGAAATTAGTTGCCTGCTCTGTAATTAGCTTTTTTTTTGCAGCCATCGTATATTTTCTAGAAGGAAAAAAAGAAACTAATAACTTTATATAGTACCTATTGTTTCTTGAACTTGAGTTCATTAATTTCAGTGTCTGTGTTTAGTAAGTAAGTGACTGAGGAAGAGAAAATTTATGGGAAGACCATTAGCAGCAAGAATCGGTAGCTGCGTTTCTCTCCTATGTATTAATACAGCAAATTAATGACTCTGGTTTGTGATAAACATATTAAATTTTCATGCATGGCTCTCTATTCTGTGTTTTCCACTTTTTTTTCCCTCCCTGGATTTCTACTTGACCATTAATGCTTTTTTATGTTATCTGTGTGTTCCAACATTCCATTTTTGATTTCCAGCAATAACACAGCACTTAGTATAAGTGTATTATTTTTTTTTCTCTAAGCAGAAAGGATTTACTGAAAAAACAGCTTGTACAAAGTATCTTCGGCCTCTGTGGAGAACGGGTGAAAGGTTAAGTGCCGCCAACCACCTATGGAGAGCAGAGGTTTTTTTTTTCCTTACAAAAAATAAAAAATAAAATAAAACTCATTGCCTGGAAGTGTAGTGGTGTTATTTACGGCCAAGTAAATTGATTTGAAGTACAGTCATTATAATACTTGTTCATCTATTTGACTTGTCTGCAGGTTTATGGGTTTATTGAGGTTCCTCGGTTGTGCCCTTCATGATCCCTGGGTCTGTTGTTGATCACTTCATTGAAGCACACCTATATTTAGCGATTTGTTCATTGAATTTAGGATCCATAGTTGAATGCAAAATGTCTTTCTCCAGTTTCTTGTGCAATTTATCATAATATAGGACTAACACCCCATATTAACTGCTTAAGAAGGAGTAAGGCTAGGTACACACTGAAGAATCTTCCGACCGGGCAGCACAGTGAATGTGGCTCAGTGGTTAGCACTTCTGCCTCACAGCGCTGGAGTCATGAGTTCAATTCCCGACCATGGCCTTATCTGTGTGGAGTTTGTATGTTCTCCCCCTGTTTGTGTGGGTTTCCTCCGGGTGCTCCGGTTTCCTCCCACACTCCAAAAACATACTGGTAGGTTAATTGGCTGCAATAAAAATTGACCATAGTCTCTCTCTATCTGTGTCTGTGTGTATGTTAGGGGCTTTAGACTGTAATCTCCATTGGGGCAGGGACTGATGTGAATGAGTTCTCTGTACAGCACTGTGGAATCAGTGGTGTTATATAAATAAATAGTGATGATGATGATGATGATGATCAACGTGTTATCTCAAACGATTGTACCTACGACTGAAGGTCCGATCATTCTGGCGATTCATCCACACACTGACACGGTTTACCCTCAGATCTGTGTTCTTCATCTGATCCTCTAGTCTTCAGAGAATGGCAGCACAATATTCATTCATTCTTGTCACACTGATTAAAACCGCCTTGTTATAGCTATCCACGTGTCCTAACGAATTTAGTTAGTTTTTCTGAAACTAAACATTCTGTCTCAGAACGAATAAATGAATTATTCCTTCTACTGCACTCTCTACATTTATTCACCAGGACATCCATTGCTAGCATCGGCTGAAAAGATCTCGACTCTGTAATCTCTATGGAGATCGTGAGCATGAGTGTATACACACTACATGATCGGTCAGTGATTGGTTGGAAAATATTAAACAGTATGACCAACCAAATGAGTCGACAAATGACACATTGGAAGACTTCCGACCAGCGTGTCACTATACACACTAACCCAACTTCATATGTCGGCTGATTTGCCAGATTATTGGACGAAAATGGTCCAGTGTGTACCCAGCCTAAGGTTTAGCTATCTTTTAGGTGTCTGATAAGAATGCATCTACTGTTCCCCTCCCCCCCAAGTCTAATCTGGTATGGGTGGTGTAAACAGATTTAAGTGATGAAACAATTTGCAGGATTGCACTGAACAGCAGATTATCAATGAAGCACTTAAAATTAAATTATCATTAGATTTATTTTTTATATTTTATTTTTGTAGGGCACGTTTTTTCCCCCCCTTTTCCATTGTCCCACTTTGTTTGAAAGTCTTTTTTTTTCCCCACTGATTTTTCAACAACACCAATCCGGGCTTTATTAATGATCTTCCTGCATTGGTCCTTTACAGGGATGGCTAAACATTCCCGCAGACCAGTGGTCGAAGTGGACATTTAGTAGTAGCGGTATGAAAGATGTACTGGGAATGTTAGTGAATGGAATGGACTGTTAGTGTTACAATGAAGACAGAAGGAGAAGTGATGGTATGATGTACCATCCTATACACCCCCCTCCTCGATCACTGCTGCAGATCATAGTGAAGCAATAAGCCTAGCAAAACACAGCTTCAAAAACTGTGCCATAGATAGGTATGAGGGCTTTTAAAGAATCTTTTTGTCATGTTAACCTACTCTACATTTTTATTGAAAGCCATAGAAGCGTCAATCGATCATCCTATGCCGTAAAAAGAGGGGGCAAAGGTCTGCAGGACTTTCTCAGATGGAGAATGGCCACCTTATTCCAGGGAAGAATAAGGTGGTCACCGGGAGGCAGAAGGTTGTAGTGTGAGGAAATTTCTTCAGCTTCAACCAAGGAGATCATCATCATCATCAATTATTTATATAACGCCAGCAAATTCCGTAGCGCTTTACAATTGGGAACAAGCATTAATAAGACAATACTGGGTAATACATACAGACAGAGAGGTAAGAGGGCCCTGCTCACAAGCTTACAACCTATAGGACAATGGGAGTTTGAAACACAAGGGCACGTGCTACATCATATTGCACATTGGACCAGCTAGAATGCAAAGGTAAAAGTATTGAGTGGGCTGTGTGTGGCAATGTTGGTCAGAGGGTTGTTGTGTTGTGTTAGCTGTGTAGAGGGTGGTAATAGGGTAACCTAGGGAGATTAAGATCCTCACAAGGCCACACAGGCATTAAGGAAAGTAAAGCAAATAAAGGAGTAACTTTGCACCTTGGCAAAACCATGTTGCATTGGAGGGGAGGTAAATTTATAGTTGGGGTAGGGCATGTCCTAGATCAACCTTACATTTCAGCGTAAAAATAAAACTCAGGCCCAGAATTTCTATAAGTGTGAAGCATATCCCTGTGAAGGGAAAAAATAAGAGGTGGATAAATTAAGTTTCAGCTTTGTACAACACCCTCTTTGTAACCTGCCCTCCGCAATAACGGATTCCGGAGGCTGTGAGTTTGCAGAGCAGAAAGATTGAATAGAGTGATTCTATACAGCTCTATGGAAGCGCAATGGACACAATTCCTCCTCCTGCATTGTGAGCTCACAGCGCTACACGGGTCCCAAGTTCTTGAAACATGGGTTATTTATACAGAAGGAGGTGGTTGTACACAACTGACTGTCCCCTTTGAGTATAAGACATTTACACGTCTTGTAGTATAGCCCCTGGTTTGTACTTGGCTGATGGTCTGAATTACGGTTTCATTTCAACATCTATTTTAAATATAGTGCACATGAAGCTTAACATTTCAAATCATTGACAAATCCCCAATGAATAATTCAACAGCATCAAAAGCCATAAATTCAGCTAATTGGAACAATCATCTCTATAAGAAGCTTACTGGTCAATGTACTGGAAAGCTTGGCTTAAACCTAAGAAAAGTCCAATAATGTCAACATTCGTAGAAGGTTATAATGAGTTAATCCCTAACTCCTGGAAGACTAAAAGACATATTCCAGTTTGTGAGACAGTGGAGAATAAAAGCTTCCTGTAGTTTTTACAACTTTTTTAAAATGCCTATCCTGCAATTTATAACAAAAAATTTCAAATTAAATTATAATATAAGGCCCTCTTTAGCTTGAAAATAAGATTGATCAGCCTCTCTATAGCCCCCAAAACTGTTTTGCAGCATTGCAACATTGTTGCAACAATGTAGAAAAGTAACAGTAATCTGAATAGGAATGAATAGGAAAGAGAAAAGATCTGAGTAGTACATTCTAATATTAATTGATCCATGGCAGCTAAAAACTCCAGGCTAGAAATAACTTTAATACACTATTTTTTCTGCCACAAAATCATCATCTTATTATGAATTGAGATATAGCTTATAACAGTGTGGGAGTGTGTTTTAAGCTAGTGGACCAAAACACGGAAACACCAATATAAAGTCACTTAGTATAACATTGAGACACCATGTACGGTCAGTATAATCTGTATGCATGAGGGCAGTGAGTTTATATTGTCTGTATTACCCAGTATTGTTTATTATTCTGTCCCCAATTGTACAGCGCTACGGAATTTGCTGGTGCTATATAAATGTTGATGATGATGATGATAATGATGATGATGAAAGCCCAATTGGATTCAGATTTGTTGACTGGGAAGACCATGATATATGGAAAATATCAGCGTCTTGCTCATTAAACCATTGGGCGACTATTCGTGTATTGTAGATAAGAAGATAGGTGACAGATGATCACTCATCAATCTGCATTATCTTGCATTCTAAGGGAATGACTGCACCCAAATCCTGCTGGGAAAATGCACCCTACAACATGACTGTCTCACCAGAACCCGTGATTGTTGATAATAAGCACTCAGGGCTGTAGAGTCTGGTACCACACGTACATTCATCTGTAGGTTGAACATGGTGAAGGATGATTCATCTGACCATATCACCTCCCTCCAATGCTCAGTAGTCCATTGCTGGTGCCCTTTACACCACTGAACTCACAAATGGGCATTGCCAGGGGTGAGGAGTGGTTTATGCAGTGCAGTCTTATCGTAATATACTGCTCTGTTTATAAATATTCATTAGTGTATGTAGGTGTATATCATTATGCTCATAGAACCTTACTTTCTAAAACGTTGTCTTTATTAACATAAGTGGGATCTGCAGTCTTGCTTTCTTGGCCTCATGGATTAGTTCATTCACAATTCCTTGGTCACACTGTACTTTTTTTCTTCTTCTGAATATTAGATACTCTTTATCTGTTTAGATTTTGTCCTTATGGTGACGAGTTCACCAACGATTAAAAGTTCCGATGAGCATGGCGATTCATGTGTACACACCTATATAATCTACCTTCAGATCTGTGATCTTCAGCTCACATAACCATCTGCTGACAATATTGTGACTCTGTAAACTCTATGGAGATCTGCGGACACTGCTGGCCGTGAGTGCACACACACTTCCACATTTGCCCATCATTGATCGTGATTTTAAGGAAGTTTAGAAAACCAAATTAACATACGCAATGTGTTTTGGTGTCATAAAACATGACCGTGGAAGCATGCACACTCTAAACATATGGTTGTGAAATGTGTAAGCTACATAAATGTGTACCCAGCTTGTCAGGCACCATCATGCTTCTGCTTCTAGACGGACGTCTGCCCCCTTGCAATGCCTTCTTCCCGCTGGATAGCGACGGGACATTCTCCACCCTGATTCGCACGCATGCGCAGAGCATTGCATTCCATCGCATAGTGACAAGAGGCTTTCTCCAGTCCTGATCTGCACGCATGCGCATGGCATCGCATTCCGTCACATAACGACAAGAGACACTCTTTTCCTGTTTAGCGGTTGGTTGCGTTCTTAACACCGAAAACCGCAGCACCAATCAAGGAGTACTTTCCTCTATTTAAAGATCACTCGGACACCATTAGGGTGCCAGAGTATTTGGTCTTCATCCTTGCTCCAGCGTTTGTTCCTGTTTTAATGTTGCTCATTTGGATTCTGACCTCGGCTTGTTCCTGACTTCTCCTTTGGCTCCTGATTCTAGCTTAGAGGGATTCCCTGGTTCTGACTCAGCTTCCTGACAATTCTCCCGATTCTGATTTTGGCTGTGACTGTCTTTCTGGTTTTGACCCAGTACTGCTGACTATCCTTCATGTGTGCATTGCTGCATCCAGGCCTCCATCCTGTATCCTGGCGCACCATCACTGCTGCCTCATTGGTCACCTCTCCAGCTAACTGATACTGAGAGCCGCGATCTGCATGCCTCTTGCAGTGGAGCCCATACTTGCTTGCGGGGCTCCTTGGGAAAAACCAAATTTGTGTTATACTTCGTGCCTCAGTACTCAGTAGCACCGACTGCTTGTGGGTGTCACCATCTTCATCCTTGTGGTTGTGATACAGCTTTAGACTACAACACAGGAAAAATGGTTTCTGTGCCCAGATGCTTCTCGCCATCCAGTCATAAATGGCTCTCACAGACTACTCCGTAATTTGAATATGTTTTCCAACGCCAGAATTGTTTCATTTTATCAAAATTTGTTCAGTCATTCGTGTCAATTGATATGCATGTTTTCAGATGTACTTAAACAAACTTCATCTTCTGATTAACAAATGTAAAAATTATACATTGCCTTTATGCGCTAATCACTGCTCTGCATTTCCCTGCCAAAGACAAATTATTCCAAGAGGAGGGGGCGGCTGAATAAATCATTTAATATTAACATTTACTCATCATTAATTTTATATAGAATTGGCTGCAGAATGTGATGGCCGTCTCCTGTTTTTTTGAACTGTAAGCAGAATTGTAAAATTGGATTTTGTGTCGGGGATGTATCAATTAAATGCAGTGTTAGCTCAGAGATGGCTCCACGCGTTTCATCTGCTCATCACCAATATCTCCCGACCTTTCAGTGTTATCTCTTGGTCAACTGGGGCCATGCATACAGGACTTAAAGGAGAATGCCAACCAAAACTTAAACTGTAATCAATGCTGTTTGCTATGTTAAGGTGCAAGTTGGAGTATTGCTTACTGTACCTATGAACCACCAAATGCCATTTATAGAGGAGGAGACTGGGATGTGGTTGGAGAGCTGCGGCACCATGGCTGGTTCTTGCGGATCTGTAGACTAACAATCCTCAGCTTCAAACAGGGGCAGAAACAACTGACGCCCCTCCCCAGTGTATACCTCTCACCATAGTAACCTTCACATGTGAAGTCCACTAAGGTAGAGCATCTGCCTACCTGAATCAGGATTGGTCAGTTTACAGGTAAATAAAACTTTGGGTTTTTGTTAAAGGGGATTGACCCCTTGGCCGAATTGTAGTTTTTATTGCATTATGTCTGGAGGCTTGGCAGCAGTAGGCAGATGTTCCTGAAGATGATGTCCTGACATGATGCTATATGAGTCAATCACATGACGCTCATATCAAATCATGTGACGCTGTCTTCAGCCAGCTAAACAAACTGCTGCAACTTAATAAAGTATTTTTAATATTATATTATCACTTTGGGGGAGTTGTTTCATGATTCAAATGTTCTAATGTCTCCTGTGATTAAAGTGTACCCAACACCTATACACAATGTAGGTAGCCCATACTTGCCAACTCTCCCTGAATGTCAGGGAGACTCCCTGAAATAGGGGTGATCTCCCTCACTCCCTGAAGAGTCTGGCATTCTCCCTGATGCTGAGCCAGTACAAGACGTGGTTGGCTTCGCCATCTGTGGCATGATGACACAGTTCAGAAATTGTGTCCTATGTCCATGTATTGATGCCTATGGAGGTGGCCAATTTCATGGAGACCAAGATTTAATCAAAGACTGACAGGTAAGACAACATGACTTCAGGAATGGAGACAGAAATGTAAAAGACACTTCAGTCTCTAGAGATTCATTAGCTGCTTTTCTTTAATGCATAGTGGCCTGCTCTCCCAGAATGTCCGGGAGATTCCCGCATTTCTGGGAGACCTCCTGGTTCTCGCCCCCGCAATAGGTAAGTGGCGGGAGGGGGCTTAATGATGCAAGTAATGCGTCATCTTAGCCCCGCCCCCTGCTGCAATATGCCAAAATTGTGACAAAATGATGTGATTCGCCAAGCCCCGCCCCCGCACGCCCACCTCTCCTGGAATCTCCCTGAAGCCATCGAGGAAAAGTTATCAAGTATGAGGTAGCCATTTTGCGGACTAAACTAATATTTACCTCATGATTCAGTGATGTGACTGATTCCTAGTGAATTGATAGACCGCAGTCTCATATAAATTGGTTCTGCCCACAAAAGGGCTGCTTCCATGTGTGTGACCCAGAGATACACTTTAATGAAGTTATTAACATAGAGAAAAAAAATTCAAATGGCCTATAAGACCGCAGCTACGAGCGAAAACATGTCTATGAGTAACAGCGGTGTGAGGAAGAGATTGCTGTTTAATTAATTATGTAATTTTGGATTAATTGTAATTTCATTTGCATCGCTGTAGTGGCATTGTGGACTGAAACCAACCATGACAGCATTAATTCCCACACTGCAACTTGTGGTTACAGATCCTAAGTTCTCAGATATAACAATCTCTCTGTTGTCATGCCGAGAAGTTCCAAAACTGTTGCATTTAGGATATTAACATTCAATCAAACCAAACACTGTATGCCAAAAGCAGGCAAAATAAAGGTATTGTGACTTTTTTTAAAAAAAAATCCCACACATAAATCAGACATATGCACGTTTGTATTCAACAAGGACCGGATGTAAAAGATATGTCTGTTGTTGAATACAGGTCTAGGTCCACTCTGCTCTAACAGACAAAACACTGCAGGATACGCCCATTATATATGTGGAATATAAAGTCTCTAAAGAAAGCACAGAAAAAATATATATATTAATGTAACCTGTTAATAATATACTTAATGACAAAACATTTTTATGAAAACAAAATTTAAAATTTTTCCCATAAAATGCATTTATGAAGATGTTATGAATGTCTACTGTACATAAAATAAATTTTTACAGTTGCTTCTCATTTCAAACACATGTTCTAGCTGCATATACAGCTGTCAGTTACACCAGACCTGTAGCTGGTGCAAGTGATACAACAGAAAACCACGTACCTTTGAGATGCCCAAAGCATGAATTGGACGTTGTTGTGTGCGCACAAGCTTGGCACGCCCTTACTGTACATTGACTACGTGCATACACCCAGTCCACTTACCGTTCTGCCCCTGAAATCGTAGGCTGTTAAAAGGGTCCTTTGCGCTTAAAGATGATTTTGACGTTCCTGCATTCATCAGCATATGGTCCATTTCTGGACATGCGCAGAGCGATTTTACACAAAATACGGCTCCTATCGGCATTTACATCCCTTACGGAATCAGGCCATTATTGTTTATTTTTGAAAAACAGAAGTTCAAAATGTGTCTTTCACTTTCACTTTAAACATCTATATTTGTGATACAATAATAAACACAGTAGCGCATCTGCTACTTGTCCCAAAACCCCAAAATATGTGCCCAACCTTTATGCCTTCAACCAGTATATACTGCTCTATGGTTTCATTGGACTATCAAGAGGGGCATTGGGGCAACTGCCCCCCCTTTTCCCGGACACGTTTGTTTCCATAGATGAAAATCAGCACTAAGAAATGGACAGAACCACTTTCAGTGCTTCACATAATCAACTAAGCACTACACGGTCATTGTATATATAGATATATATATATATATATATATATATATATATATATATATATATATATATATACTGTATATTGTATATATTGTATATATGCCCTATATCTGTGTAGTCAGTGCCATACAGATTCCACTAGAAGGCTTCTCCTCCGAGACCAGCCACCTCCATCATTGGCCGCGGATCTGTAGATCCCACCCCTTCCCCTCCTTCCTCTCCCCTCCTTTCCCTATGTGTGGTTATCGAGAGACTCGGAATCATATGAGATGCGCACCATGTGACAGGTGCTGTCCAATGTGTGAGGAGCAGTGCGCGTTGATGTAACACGGTGTGGGACATGTCAGCATAATATATGTATGTGTGTGGGGGGGACATGTAAGCATAATGTGTGGGGGGGGGGAGTATGTTAATATAATGTGTGAGGGAAGGGGGTCTATAGTGTCGGAGGTAGGCTGTTTAATGGTGGAACTAATTATTTAATGGGTGCTATTTTATTTGTGGGGTGATGGTGAGGCAATTTATTGGTGGGGCTCTTTAATAGTGGGGCCTATTAATTTAAGGTGAGGTGACAGGACCTTTAAGTTAATGCTGGGGTGGTTTGGGTTGTTAATTGAATATGGGGCTGAGTTTGGGGGGAGGGCTATTTATCAAATGTGAATATGAATTATGTAAGGTTGTGGGAAATGGTTATATTTATTAAACATAAATGCTATTTAATTTATTGCTGGGGCTGTTTAGAGGGAGGAATATAGGCTTATATATTAAATGTGAATACTATTAATTTAATGTTGGGGCAGATTGGAGGGAAATAGATCTATTTAGCAAATGTGAATTTTATTATAACACCGGGGCTGGCAGGAGTTTTCTAAATTTCATGTACCCATTTTTTTCCCCCAAATAGGGCGTCCAACATTCCAGGATCCAGACAAGCAGCAACTGATCTAAAGACACCAGCAGCCACAGGTGGTGAAAGGGACAAGAACAGGTAGGAGAGAGCAGGGCAGTCTGCCAACTGTCCTGAATCTGATGGGATAGTCCCAAATTTGTGTGGCTGTCTCGCTTAGTCCGGATTTGGTCAGACAGCAAGGACAGTTGGGAGGTATGTCCCACTTCACACTGTACTGCTTGTGAAGGCAGAACTGCGTGCACCTAACAATAGTGTACACAGTATTGCCTGTGTATTTATCTAAAATGATAACCATGTTACATCATAATGGTCCCCCCTGTCTAAAGTGCCCTGGGACCTCCAGTTCCTTAATCCAGCTCTGGGTCAGGGTGTCAGTTTAACACCTATTGCTCTGCTCCTTCTACCAGTAGCAACACTCATATTATTTGGTTTAGGCTAACCCTAAAACAATTAATAACCCTGTTAGTGTATAGGTCGAAGCAAAAACAAGCTCTTTTGCTGGTAAAAACATCAGGTTTTTAAAGCAAACTGGCTTTTAGCATTTTGATAAATTCTATTATAATCAGCCAGGTATGTAAACAAAACAAAAAAAGTGCTATAGGGAGAAGGAACATATAAAACGCAATATAAAGTGAGGTTTGTTTTATTTTGTTGCATTATTTTTATTATTTAAGATTTATGATTTATAATAGTAAATTATCGCTGGCTTAAGCAACACTAAAATAGTCTCTTTTTATATCGATAAATATATATTGTACCGAAAAACCACCCTTTAAGGATGGGCGGCTACTAATGGGACAGTTCTGTGAGCTTGCTCCACGAGCTAGAGCATACATGCCCGGGAGCTCCGGGGGAGAAGTCATGTGACCCATAGCCCCGAAAAGAAAAAGCCGAAATTCACGGCATTGAATGGAGGGGGCGGGGCTTAATGAAGTGATTAAGACCCGGCCCTCAATTCACTGCCGGTAAGTTCGGAAAATGTGGGAGCTTTGCCTACTCTTCCGGGAGTCCGTGTGGACTTCCCGAAAGTCGGGAGCCTCCCGTGAATTCTGGGAGAGTAGGCGGTATGAGCTAAAGTCTGCCAGCCAGCCCCTGACTGTGTCCACCTAACATTTTACCGAAAATGTTGCTAATAATTACAACATTTTTTTGTATCTGAACAAGCCCATGGTTTCAAGCTGAAAATATAATTGCTTTTGTGAAGCGAGCCTCTGTTTTTTATTTTGTTTGGTTTTCACATAGTGAACAAAGTGAATGTGTTTGTCCATTCACTGGCCGGATAAAAAAACGTTGTGAATACCACAATATTTACTTTCGATCAAGTTGCTGAAAGCAGTTATATTCTGAGGTCAATGGCAGTACATTAAACGCCATAATGTTATCCTAGCTGCAGCCAGAAAAGTTAGTAAATGCTATAACAATATTCCAAGAAATGATATTTTGAAAGAATTTATATGGGATTGATGTTGAAATGCTTGTTTGGCAGTCTGAACTGGACATTAGACGACATATTCATATTTCCAGACATTAAATAATTTTTTTAAGAGGCATTGGCATTCAATAGTCAATAGCCTGTGTAAGTCATTGCCACAAATTCTAAGCATATTCATTGAGTCAGAAAATGTTTATCCTGTATGGGTGAATGATTTTGTTTATGGGACATAGTAGACCTTCTCAAAACTACTGACACTGGAAAAATTAAATCTTGGCCGAACTTGCCCAGTAAGCTTACAATCTAATCTTTTTTCCGCTGTATCAAGACATAACGAGACAAGGAAATCTGCTGTTTATGGCTAATGGAGATGAGTGTTCTGTGGAAAATTTGGCTAATTACGTACATGGGCACAAAAATTCTGTTTATTTCTCTAGAGGAATTTGGCCTTAAGTGTTCCGTGTGAAATCCCTCTATCATGTTTGTTCATCATCATCATCATCATCAACATTTATTTATATAGCGCCAGCAAATTCCGTAGTGCTTTATAATTGGGAACAAGCATTAATAAGACAATACTGGGTAATACATACAGACAGAGAGGTAAGAGAACCCTGCTCGAAAGCTTACAATCTATAGAACAATGGGAGTTAGAAACACAAGGGCATGTGCTACATCATGTTGCACAATGGACCAGCCAGACTGCAAAGGTAAAAGTACTGCGTGGGCTATGTGTGTTGCAATGTTGGTCAAAGGGTTGTTGTCTTGCGTTAGCAGTGTAGAGGGTGGTAATAGGGTAATCTAGGGAAATTAAGATGATGGTTGAGGAATATCATAACCTTGTCTGAAGAGGTGGGTTTTCAGTGAACGCTTGAAGGTTTGAAGACTAGAGGAAAATCTTACTGTGCGTGGGAGGGAATTCCACAAAGTAGGTGCAGCCCGGAAAAAATCCTGTAACCGAGAATGGAAGGATGTGATGAGAGTGGAGGAGAGACATAGATCTTGTGCAGAACGGAGGTGTCGAGTAGGGAGATATTTCGAGACAAGTGAGGAAATGTATGTCGGTGTAATTTTGTTGATGGCCTTGAATGTTAGTAGAAGAATTTTATATTGGATTCGTTGAAATACAGGCAGCCAATGTAGAGACTGACAGAGTGGCTCAGCAGAGGAATAACGGTTTGTAAGGAAAATCAGTCTAGACGCTGCGTGCAAAATAGATTGTAGGGGTTCAAGTCTGCTTTTGGGAAGACTAGTAAGGAGGGAATTGCAATAGTCGATGCGGGAGATGATGAGTGCATGAATTAATGTTTTTGCGGTGTCTTGTGTCAGATATGTGCGTATTCTGGAAATGTTCTTTAGGTGTATGTAACATGATTTAGATATAGAGTTGATGTGGGGAATAAACGGCAGTTGTGAATCAAGGATTACACCTAGGCAGCGAGCTTGCGGGGTGGGATTTATGTTCATGTTATCGACAGAAATAGAAATGTCAGGCTGTTTTTGGGTGGGAATATTATTAATTCAGTTTTTGAAAGATTGAGTTTGAGTTGGCGAGAAGACATCCAAGATGAACTGGCAGAAAGACAGTCAGTAACGTGAGACAACACAGATGGTGAAAGATCAGGAGAGGAAAGATAAATTTGTGTATGTTTGTTGCACCTTTATGTCTCCCTCCTCATCCTCCAACCGCGCTGCAGAGCAGAATAGATGGACACAATCATTGGCCCGGCTTAAAGATGATTAATTCCGCTAAATGCAGAATGGGATATCTACAATACTGTGCAATACAGTTCTATTTTGCCCCTTTCACGAAATGGCGAAGCAAAAGCGATTGTATCACTGGAGCTACGCACCTGTTCTGCTTCACTCATCTCTGCTGCCTACTTAGCAGTAAGATTTTATTTTCAATAAAAACCTTTAACTCTTACTTATTACTGTGTGGTTTTTATTTCTTACCTGGTAAAATATGGAGTCTGTATTACACGTTTAGCACGTCTGGTTCTACCTGTGAAATATGAGGCTGGGAGATATGTATTTCAAACTGCTTTCATCAACGGGCTTGGTAGGCTGCTCTTGCTCAAAGAACTACCCTTACCATAATGCTGTGCTCCAGACATGACATGTGACTAATAGGTAGGTGGAATACAAGTGATTTAAGTAGTTCCACATTAAAGAACTCCACTCAAGATAAGATAGAGTACGGAGTTCTTCTGACTTGGGGTGCAGTGTTGTCCCGATCTGACAGGTGCCCCCCAAAGGCTACAATGTTCCGGCGATGCTCTCCTCCCAGCTACATAGAAAAACCTGTTTCACACATACAGTAGCTGTCTCAGGGTGCAAAACATACATTGAACAAAGTTAATAATGTTACATTTAAGGACTGGCTGGGCTGGGGGCCATCTGCCCCCTGGTCTGGTCCAATAATGGACTACCTTGGCCTGCATCACTGGGCTACCTCATACTTGCCTACTTTTGAAGGCAGCTGTCCGGGAAGGGGTCCGTCGAGGGGGGCGAGACCACGTGTGGTGCGTCGTTAGGCTCCGCCCCTGTCAATCTTAGGCAATAATAGCCAATCGCAGCAGGGGGCGGGGTCACAATGCCACATTTAGCCCCGCCGCTACCATCTTCAACAACGGCGACAGCTGGATCCGGGATTTTTGCCTGCTCTCTCGGGAGTCCGCTAGAACTCCCAAAAATTTGGGAGTCTCCCGGACATTCCGGGAGAGTAGGCAACTATGGGCTACCTGCATTTTTGTTTTTCCTTTAAAATGGGCTGTTGAGCCAAGTCTCGCCCCCCCCGGGCTAGCACTGAACACTCACAGATGCTCGCCTTTTAGACTTTTGTGGTGTATGGTGTTGTATAAAATAGGAAAGTCCACTTTAAGAAAATTTCTTTTTTTTCGGCAAGTATCATTATTGTTCATGACATGACAGTGAAGCATCAGTTCTACTCTGGTCTTCTGCAGTAGGATCAATATGTACTTTGGAATAATATTGCAAATGTGATAATAGTGAATAACAAATGGTTTCATAAGTAAATACATCTTGTATTACAATCCCACCTCCCTTGTCTGCATAGTTGATGACTGGGGAGAAGTCTTGTCTCAATTCACATAAGATCTTTCATTGTTTCAAAGATAAATTAGAGGTAAACATTTATCTACCTCCGCCATAAGCTCTTGTTCACAAATACATAGCATGGTACTAATGTTGTCCGTAGGAACAAGAATTGATGGTGTTCATAAAAATGTGTAATACTTATCTTAGTTCTTCCTGTACACTAGGAGACTGTGTATGTCTTAAGGAAGTATCTTCAATAGTAAATGTACAGCAAGAATCTGCAAAACACACCAGCAGCTAAAGCTTGTGACAAACTTAACAATGTCAGTTAGGATAGAAGCAATATCAGAATAATATGTGGGAACATCGGGTAACCCTTTCTCAAATACGTGAAATTGATCTTTTGTTAATTGTTTACTGGACAAATTGATCAGTGTCCTTTTGTAGACCTCGACGGTCAGGGCGTCCATCAGGAACCGTGGGGCCCAATACTAAATAATCTGGCAGGGTCCCCCTCCCTCTTCACCATACATGCGCCCCCCTCCCTCATTACAGTATGTTCCTCCCCTCATTCTTTAACATAAATGCTCCCTTACCCACTCCCCATATCACAGCAGATACTGCGCTCCCCCCTCCCCATGTCATAGTAGATACTGGGGAGGGGAACATTTACTGTGATGAGGGAGTGGGGGGAATGTACTGTGATGAGGGATAGGGGGCGCATGTATGGTGAAGATGGAGGGGTAAACATGTATGGAGAGGGGGCACATGTATGGGGAGGGGGGCCCTACCAGATTAATTAGTACTGGGCCCTACAGTTTTTGATGGCAGCCCTGATGACACGTGATCCCTTTAAATCACGTGCAATAGTATTGTGATTGGTCATGTGTTCATTTCATTCAATAAATATTTAGCAGTAATGTCCTGAGTCTGTTTGATGGTTAATTGTGTTATATTAGTCGCCTGCCTCTGCTGAGCCTCTTCTCTATTTTACTGTATCACGGTATGAGAGCAGCCAAACAATTTGTTAGGTACAACTATGTGTAGTTTATGGCAGTCTCCGTGTATGCCCTATGTTTGACAAGTCTAAATCCAGTGTAGGGCAAGATGCCAGGGCATGCCGCAACAGGGCAGCCTGGAGCTTGTGTCAGGTTTCCATGCCCAACAGCTGCCAGTGTCTAGGTGGTAAAGCAGAGGAAGTGGCACCATTTTCCAGGTGATACAATAGGTCTACATCAGGGGTCAGGGAACTTTTTTACCTTTTATCCCCAAATAATTTGAAAGGAAGGAAATCATATATTATTCATTATTGGAATTCAAAATTGTATTGAATCCATTCAAAATTTCTTTGAAAACTTCAACTTCAAAACTTCAGGTTTTGGAGAAATGATGTTGCTTCATTTTTGATACGAGAGCATCAATATTGGGGCATTTTGATGCCAGAGCAATTTGGATACAGTCTTCAGCGTCCAATCGATTTCTCTGCTTTGTGTTTATGTTCGTTAGAGTGGAAAATCCTTGTTCGCAAAGGTAGGTTGTTGCAAAAGACAGCAACTTTTTGACGCCTCCTCGTGTGCAATTTTGATGCCTTTGCAGCTGTTGACATCCAAAAATATGACAGATCTGCTTTGTTTTAAAATGCAATATGTGCTTCATTATTGCATCGAAGCTCAAGAAGTGCCTCTGCCAACCCTGGAGGCTCTTCTGGTACAACAGCAATTTCACATTTCAAGGGATCTACAATCCAACTGACAGCATGTGAATCGGCCGCATTACCCCCAGGAATTTCATTTTTACCCCTTTGGGGTGATTTACCCCTGTTCCCTGATCACTGGTCTACACTTTACTGTTGCCACCATGTTGTTGTAGACCTGACAACAACCATAAGATTACACCATGGTATATATTTGGGTGCAGGGAAGAATAAGTGCTGTCTCGTGCGATTGACCAGGGTGAGGTGTAGGTGGGATCATGCAGGGCAGACAAGTCAGCTCCAGTTTACAAAAACCCTTAAGAAAACATTCCGTCAGATTCTATAGTCATTTATTAATGAAGTTTCCCAATTACCTTCTATATCAGTAATTCACCGTAGGGTGCAGCAGGCACCTTCGTCTAACCCCAAACTGATGAAAGTCCATTTCATAAACAGACAACAGATTTTTCCTGCACATGGATCTACATTTCTAAAATGCATTGTTGTTTTTCAGACGAAGCCAGTCATTAAGAGGGCATAAATCCCTGTATGACACACTGCAGGATTAGCAATTATGGAAGTAATTAATAATACAAACATTAGGCCTTGTATTTCCTAAACAGATACAAACGACGTACAATACAGGGTGGCTGGTCTTCGGCTAATGGTGAAAATGCTTCAGCATCACTCTTGCTGTAGATAAGCCCAATAGCAAGCGAAATGGTTTATTACCGCAGTTTCCTAATTTATGGCTAACACTTTGACTTTATTTTGAAATGGTTTCATGAAATATTAATGTGTGGTAAAAGAATAATACTCAACAAAGGACAGGGTTCACGTTTTATCAGACACAGGGTTATTGTGTGATTTACAACAATGAAACACGCAACTGTCGTTTGATTGCAAATTTAGCTCTTCTCTTGTCGGGTGATGAATATTTCTCAGGTATTAAGAGGCCACAGCGACGCTGATCTGCTTTTTGATTCTAAATCAGTGCCATGTATTGTTAATTTTTAAAGGCACTGAGTAGTTTATAACCGATATGAATTATTGATAGCAAAAAATGTTCTCAGCATTGATTGCTGTTCTCTAATAGAAAGTCTTCATCGTAAGTGTAACCTCTTTCATGGCTTGCAAGAGCAGCGAGGGCGGTTCTTCCTAATGGCCTGACATTTTCAATTTGAATCGTATTTACATTGAGAGGTTTTGCATCATTCATATAGTTAGTCAGAAACACAGTTACAAAGGTTGAAATACTTGACTGGGGTCCATCTAGGTCGACCTGTCAACATGATTTCGAATTGCGTTGATCCAGAAAAAGGTAAAACGAAACCTCGATGTAACAGCTGGAAATTTAGCCTCACAAAGGCAAAATAAATGAATAATTCATCATCACCATTTATTTATATAGCGCCACTAATTCCACAGCGCTGGACAGAAAAGTCATTCACATCAGTCCCTGCCCCATTGACGCTTACAGTCTAAATTCCCTAACATACACAGATAGAGAGAGAGATTAGGGTCAATTTTGATAGCAGCCAATTAACCTACCAGTATGTTTTTGGAGTGTGGGAGGAAACCGGAGCACCCGGAGGAAACCCATGCAAACATGGGGAGAACATACAAACTCCAGACACATATAAGGCCATGGTCGGGAATTGAACTCATGACCCCAAGCGCTGTAAGGCAGAAGAGCTAACCACTTAGCCACCGTGCTGCCCATAATCCCTTCTTTCCTGACATTAAACATGGCAAACATTGGATAAATTCTCCTGGATAAAGAATTCCCATAATGTCTACTTATAGCTACAAATATTTGTTATCTGTTAGTCAGTTTGCAATCATAGACAAACCTTTGTATTGGCCTCTGATATATTTATACATATTAGAGGTCACTTCTAACTAACACAGTAAACCAACCTAGTTTTTCTAAGCTGTTCTTATAATTTAAATCTTACATTCCCTTTATTCATGACACTCTGAACCCTCACTAGTTCTCCTGTCCTTCTTACAGTGAATGGCCCAAAACTGCCCCTTATATTCAAGATGTGGTTTAACTACTTAAATATACTTGGTACTGGCATTGCATAAAATGCATTTATCCGTCTTTTAATGCATCGGAGGATTTTATTTGGCTTTACAGCCACTGCCTGGCACTGGGTGTTACTTGTGGATTACTGCAAACTTGTGTTCCTAAGTCCAATTCCATTTCAGTTTCCCCCATTTATATTCCATTTTATGTGTAATTAGCACAGATATGGATTAGCCCTGTAACCCTCCATTTATCTACATTATATTTCAACTGCCATGATGCTTCCCAGTTTGACATTTTGTCTAAATCTTTCTGTGGCAGGATACAATCCTGCTCTATGTTAATAACTTTATATTTTAGACCATCATCTAGGTCATTAATATATTTCTCCTTGTGGTACACCACTAACAAATCTAGTCCATTCTGAAAATGTTCTGCTTATAACCAGCATTTGTCTACCATCCATCAACCAGATATCTACCCATGTGTATTCTATTCCCCTACAACTAGTACTCTTGTCTTCTGTACCAGATGGCCATGCAGAACAGTATCAACTAATATCGCAAAATCCAAATATATTATTGTACTATTTTATATAATGCCGACATTTTACCTAGCACGTTACAGAGAATGCTTTTTTTAAATAATTTACATCAGTGAAGCTTACAGTCCAAATTTACCAAAACACAAACACAGACACTTGGTTCAGTCTTGTCAGAAGCCAATGAACCTAGCGGCATGGTTTTTGTCTGTGGGAGGAAACGAACACAATTGCAAGAAATTAAAGACCAGCTCTGTGGGACCACCATGTCAGCCTATTTACATATTTTGTACTACCTATATATAGTTTGAAGCCATAATAAAGAATTATATTTGCTAAGCATGAATGGTCCTTTATGAAACCATGTGGACACTGTTATCAAATATTTTTTTACAATATATTGCAGAATTACATACTTTGTTTCAAATAATTTGCCCACAACAGAAGTCAGACTCAAAGGTTATAATTCTGTGGTTCCGATTTTATTACCCTCATACAGATTGGCACCAAATCTAGTTTTCACCAATCTTGTGGTACTGACCCGGTTATGAGGGAGTCTATAAAAATTTGAAACAGTGATCTACCAATTACTGAACTTAATTCCTTTAGCACACATGGGTGAAAGTCACCTGGTCCAGCTACTTTATCTGTCATATCAAGAGTAATTGCACCTCTTCCTCTGTAACACAAGTTACATTTAGGAGCCTTTTCATTAAGCCCTTAAGCATGTGGAATCTGCTTTTTCCGCATGGTTTAGGCATTTTTAAGTAACATTTTAATTCAAGAAAAGCTTAATGCAGAAGGTATCAGAGATATTTCTTGCATTAGGCAAAGTACCTGTCAGGATTCCCAATATGAAAAGAGAAAGTCAAACAAATTAGACGCCTGAGAAACCACAGGTGTCAGGAAACGTGGTTTACTCTAGAGGCACGAGGCACCGGATGAGTCACACGTGTCAGAACTGCAGGTTACTCGGTAGGCATGAGGCAATGGATGAGTCACAGGTGTCAGGACTGCAGGTTACTTGGGAGGCACGAGGCACCGGATGTGTCAAAGATAGGCAGACAGCCAGGAGACTGGATCAGACACAGAGGTGTAACAACTGCAGACACAGGATCTGGATATGCCACAGACTGTAGATGCTGGATTGCTTGTGGTGCAGTGGAATGCAGACACAGGAGCAGGATATGCCACAAAGTGTAGGTGCAGGATTGCTATTGGTGCAATGGAATGCAGACACAGTAAAGCAGGAGGGTTAAACAAGGCAGTGGTCAAAGCCACATAGTTAAGCACAATACCAGGGAGAAGGCAGAAGAGAAGTCACAGCAAAGCCGAGTCTGGGTCATAGGATGAGGTGCAAAACGAGGAGCCAAGCAGAGGTCAAAACCACAAAACCAGGAAATCAATCAGGATTCATAGACAGGAAAACCAGCAGCACTAAAGGCATCAGATGAACTGGTAAAGGCTGCTGGGACAGGCAGGCTTTCATAGGCCAGGGACAAGTGCTAAGCTTCCGGGAATAATGAGCTTAGCTCTGGCAGGTAGGTGAGCAGTCCAAGTACCACAGTGGCCCCTTTGGTAGAACATTGGTACTGCAAGCTAGATACATATAAATGCAAAAGTCCAACATAGTACTTGGCAGACAGGAGCTGCAGGAGGCAGATCGTGACAGTACCACATTAAACTGCAGTCCCCATAATGCTCAATAGAGACTGTGGTCTGTGCAATTTTAGCTTGACCCAGGTGGCTGCCGAAATCTAAAGATGGCATTAGTCATTCTATCCTACGGTAAGAGCATCTCCGGCAACTTTGCTGCTCTCCCGTGCGCTGTTTAACACAAATGGCAGAACCCGGAGTCTTCCTTAGAAAACAGTCATCGCCCGCACAGCCTCCTATTAGGTGCGCTGTCCCAACATGACATAGATTGCCTCAAAAAGTCATTTGTCATCTATGATCAAGTAGAATATTTAATTTGATCCAATGTTGTGGACAGCTGCTGACTAAATCAAACGGTTGTCAAGCACAGGCTGAGGTTGGGGGTCGGTATCGCTGGTTGAAGTCAGTATACAAGTCCAAAGACAGGGCCTTTATTATAGGGCCCAATAAGCTTGAAACAAAAAAGCAGGATACCCATATGAGGTTGGCCCAATCTAAAAGATCCATCCCATACTTGAGGGGCTGTTGTAGGAACCTATAAGCACATAGCATATTCAGTTTGGTTAGAAATATTAAAATATGGGAGTTGAAAGTTTCTACTGGAAAAAAAGGGACTGTCCTGAAAAAATCAGGACACACGGAATGCCTTCTTTACTAGCACCTTAAAGGGTCTATGCCAGGGTTTCCCAAACCCAGTCCTCAGGGCTCCCTAACAGAGCAGGTTTTCCATATTTCCTTGCTGGAGCACAGGTGTATTCATTACTGACTGACACATTGTAACAGATCCACAGGTGGTCCTAATTATGTCACATGTGATCCAGAAAACCTGCACTGTTGGGGAGCCCTGAGCACTGGGTTATGGAAACCCTGGTCTATGCAATTTTAGAAGTAACATTAAATAATAAATATGATAATACAATGACAGACATTAAGATGAACCTATTAGAGAAACAAGTAAAATAAATGTTGTGCCCCCAATTGCTGTATTCTATAGTAAAAAAAAGTATTATCAATTTTTACAGTCTTTAAGTCTTAGTAGCATAGTAATGGGGGGCAGTAACAATCCCCCCAGAGCCCTGGGACCCTGATACATATACAATAGGTTAAATGGTCTCAGAGCTGCTTGATTCTTTGCCCATTCAGCAATTATCAAATTCTTTTTAAATGGAGAGCACGTGAGATGACATCACTACACAGGGCTCCCAACTAGAAAGTCTCCAATATCTACTGTGATAAAATACGGCAAACCCTGCACTGCTAAATCAAACGTGCTTTTAATTTGGAAGGGTCAGGATATGATAAACAGCAGTTTCTCCACACAATTTCTCCCGCAGCCCTACGTCTGGTTAAACAGTGCTTTCCTCACTACTAGCCGGCCACTAACTGGCATCGGTGGCCCTGCCCACAAATCCAAACAGGTTTTTATCCTCCACCCTAGCACTACAAACAAATCACAGCACAACAGCAAATCAATTACACCCATGTGAAAGGCCTGTGTGTGTGTGTGTGTGTGTGTGTGTGTATGTTGTAAAAGAGGAGCCCAGGGAAAATTAAACCCTGTCTGCAGCCTGCCCCTGCAGACTACCTGGGTTTTACCTACTTCCCTATAGGACAGGTGGGACAAATAAGCCTCTTTGTCACACTAACTAACAGGAAACACTGGCCCTTCTGCATATTCAGGGGGCCCCAGCACAGATTATTTGTCACAGAGCAGGGGCCTCTATCTGTCCCCTCAATGTGCAGTGCTGTGTAATATGGTGACATTTTATTAAATAAAGCATAATAATAATAATAAATCCTGGGGTTGATTGAGTGGAAGGAGGCCTGATTATTAAAAAAAAATACTGACTTAATGTCAGGGGGGGAGGGAGGCATACATTGTTCACTCACTGCTCCGCCTTCAAGGAAGTGAATAATAACTATCTCTTTTACAAACCGGACCCAACATTCCAGGATCCATCCAAGCAGCAACTGAACGTTAAGACACCAACAGCAGCACCTGGTAGTCAACACTACAAGAACACGTAAGAAAGTGCAGTGCAAGGTTGGAGAATGGTCTCCCGCTTGTAGAGGGCATGACCCCACCTTAGGATGGCTACTCTGTGCCAACGATGAGAGGCGGCATCTACTTCCAGCGGGGGAGGGGGGTGGGGGGTACCAGAGGGCATTGAAATATCTAGTTACGGCTCTGGATGTACCTGCGACTGTCTCAACTGTTAAGTAGACCACAATTACATGAACACAACTTTATTGTACTCAAACTATGTTTACACCCCCCTTGCCTACCCAGTTTCACCTCTCCAGGCGCAAGGGGGCGCAAGACAGGGATACACAAAAATCTTATCTTATATGAACACAGACGTATGCATTGTTGGCGGACATGCGCAGTACAAAAAAAGCATATTTTACACCTACAAATGGTCCTTACGTCCTTACATTCAACTCTAAATGACCCCCTTAGTGGGTGTGTGTAATTGACCAATCACATAACTGCAGCAATAATTTACTTTTGATACTTTCTGAACTTTCTTGGTAATAAGTTTCCTCATACCTGTATAATGTTTGCTATAATGTTTTAGGCAGTATTTGCAGATTATGTATAGACATAGAATATTTTTGAGGCAACATTTTAAACCTCTTGAATATAATAGATCTTGTATTGTACCATTACCTTTATTAAACTGTCCCTTTTTAGTGCATTAGCTTTTTTTTAATGTTTGATCTTATTTGTTTGTTTACGGAAAATTTCCATGAGGTGTACTTGACTTGCAGATTCCGTGTTCCTTTCTATACCGTTACTTTGCTATCAATCTGCCGGACAAAAGAAGAATAAGACGGCAGATGGGAAAATATTATACAGCTTTCTTGGAAGATTTGTATGCGTAAAAGGTAATTAAAAGAGTATTTGGAAAATTTGCTTGGACAGAAGAGATTAAAATTTAATGGAAGCCATAATTGATAAATAATACATCCATTGATTACTAAATGGACGATGGGCTTTAAAATCTTTGTGTAACAAAATATTCGGGCAAACGGCTTCTTTAGTAAAATCTATTTTAGAGGTGAAAAAGCCATGACTTCAAATGGGCAACAGACACTGGAAAACACGGGCAAATATTACTACGGCGTAAGCAGCTCTATAAATTTACTATATATTAATAGCCATTCATGTCTTAGAGAGAAGGTTACTGCCTGGAAGCTAAAGACTATTATGCATAATAAATACTGGGCTATTTTGGTGAGTGTTTCTTGAAATAAAAAGTTGAGTGGATGCCTCTATCTCTAGAGGGTTATCATGGGTAAATGTAATGATGTACACTGTATATGTTACTGAAGTGAGGGAATCTTGACCTTTGGGATCACTATAACATGTTAAGTCTAGCGGGACACCGTGTTCCATTGATTGAATATTCTGGTCACATGGAATCACCGTGATCCTTAGAGTAATATCTACTACCTACCGTTTAATTCAGTGCTCGCTCAAAATTGAGCAAATTTGTACCTGGGCAAAACCATGTTGCACAGCAGGAAGGGGGAGGGGCAAATGATAAAAAGTATGGACACATTTAGAGTTGGGGGGGCGTGTCCTAGCTCAACTCTAAATTACAGTGTAAAAATAAAAATAATAGTAGTTTATCTTACTAGGTGGTTCTTAGCTTCTAGTAGATCAGCCTATAAGCAAAGATGAAGTGCACAATAAGCAAGTTAAAGATTTAAAGACACCTGGTGCAAATGGCTTCTCATGGTTGAAATTCTCAGACAAACTGAAAATTGGGACTTTTGGAACTGAAACAGTTTTGTCTTTCAGTTCATCTAGTCTTTCAAAAAAAAATTCCACTTAAATACTGTTAGAGGTGGTTCAAACATTTACTTTATAATAATTGTGACAGATAATTATTTGTCGTAAAGACGCCTGTTTATCTGTCTAATAAATAATACAATAGGTGATTCAAATTATTGTAATATACGAAAATCGACTGCAACAGAAAATTATCTGTGACCCACATCGAAAAAAAAACCCTTTTTGAGTTGAATATATATAGCAGTAGATGGTGAAATGATTTAATATACTTTATACCAATTGTGAATGAAAATCAAGTCACAGGGTCTGCCTCACAGCGCTGGGGTCATGAGTTCAATTCCCGACCATGGCCTTATCTGTGTGGAGTTTGTATGTTCTCCCTGTGTTTGCGTGGGTTTCCTCCGGGTGCTTCGGTTTCCTCCCACACTCCAAAAACATACTAGTAGGTTAATTGGCTGCTATCAAAATTGACCCTAGTGTCTCTCTCTCTGTCTGTGTGTGTGTTAGGGAATTTAGACTGTAAGCTCCAATGGGACAGGGACTGATGTGAATGAGTTCTCTGTACAGCGCTGCGGAATTAGTGGTGCTATATAAATAAATTGTGATGATGATGATAGGGACTCATTCAATTAGCTATGGAGTGCAGTGGTAGCATCCCACTTCATTATGCAGGGTGGGATACTAAATAATGGTGTGTAAGACACCGACACTATTTACCCCGACCTAGTTATTCCGAAACTGGCATCCGCGACATGTTGATGTTGGCGACTGTTCAAAAACCTGTCTTCTAACAATTTCTACACATTCAGTGTCCAGCGCACATAATGACGTCATTTTTGAAGGCGACACTATTACTTGTGGTCTTAAGGGGGCGCTGTAAGTAGGAGCTTGCTGGAGAATGTGCAAGGATTAGTAAAATGCATTCTCTAGCAAGCTCCTACTTACAGCGCCCCCTTAAGACCACAAGTAATAGTGTCGCCTTCACAAATGACGTCATTATGTCATTATATCATTTAGAAGACAGCTTTTTGAACAGTGGCCAACATCAACATGTCGTGGATGCTAGTTTCGGAATAACTAGGTCGGGGTAAGTAGTGTGGTAAGTCGTTAAAATGACTACCACCGATTATGCACCTGTGTGATGTTCAGGTGATGATCTTCTCTCATTTTGTGCTCACACCTCAGTGTGGTGCAAGCAAACATGAGCAAAAAGTTTTCATTACAGTAATTGCCATTTTTGTGAGCATGAACAGAAGAAACAATAACATTGGTACCAAACATCCTCCATAGCTCGCTTTCACATTAGTTATAGACGACAAACCAAGATAATTCTGGGGATGGAAACTCAGCTACACAGGAACTTACTGTCGGAAACAACATCTCATGTCACTTTATTCACAGAATCGGCATAGTGATTACCATTACTGCTAGGGCCATGGGTCCTATTCCAACCAGGGTACTTTCTGTGTGTGGCGATTGTGGGCCCGATTCATTAAGGAATGTAAATGGCGATACAGGACGTATTTCACGTTTTTTCACACTGTGCATGTACAAAACTAAACATACGCCAAGGAACGCACTTAATGTTCGCACGTAAATGACACTTCGGACAGCCTATGATTTCATGGGCAGAACGGGGGAGGGAGAGGGTGTATGTACTTACTCAATGTACAGTAACGGCGCGCCAAGTCTGAGCGCATGCAGCAGTGTCCGATTCAAGCTTTGGGTTTCTCTAAGGTACGTAGTTTTCGCTCATATCATTTGCACCATCTACAGGTCGGGTGTAAGTGCAGAGTGATAGGGATGACGGTCGTGTATGAATGCTATAATATGAGTCTGCAATCAGAAGCAACTGTAGACATTAATTAATTACATACTAATAAATGTATGCCATGGAAACAAAAAAATTATTAAAAAAAACATTTTTGTAATGGTTTTTAATTAATGACTATGGGCCTGATTCATTAAGGAAAGGAAAGACAAGCAAATTAGCATCTTTGCTCTTGGGCAAAACCATGTTCCATTAGAAGGGGGGGTTTAAAATGTGGGGACAGGTTTATAGTTGGGATATGGCATGTCCTAGATCAACTTTAAATTGCAGAGTAAACAGGGGCGGGCTGGCAAATTTCAGCCCGGGGGGGGCGCACAGGCGGCCGCATCACATGACACGTGATGTGGGTGCGTCATTGATGACGCGGCCGCATGGTGTGTCATGTGATGCGGCCGCCTGTGCGCCACTGGTAATATTCAGTTTATGCGGACGGCACCGCTTGCATCCACGGAGGGGGGGGGAAAGACCGGCCCAAACAGCGGTTAGACTGAGCGGCCTGGGGGGCCGATGCCCCCCTGCCCCCTGGCCCAGCCAGCCCCTGAGTGTAAACATAAAGCTATCAAGTATGTGTGTGCAACATAAAAAAACAGGCAGTATTTAACGTATGTACAAAATAATAAACTAATATCTACCCCTTCCATTGTAAAATGATTCTGTACAGGAGAAAACTTACTCATTTTTTTTACTTACTTTCCTTAATAAATAAGGCCCTATATTATTAACAGGTGATAATAATGTAATACTTTATTAATTCTGTGTGTTCTGCTGGGAAGGTATATAGCACATATGTATTGTGCGTTTCCTACACTGTGTTGTGTCTTTATATACAGAGCATTCCTAAACTCGTATTTAACAAGAGACGTTTCTCCAGATCCACCTGTAGTTGAATACGGACGTGCTTATACCCAGTTACATGCATTCTTATAAAGAACGCAGAATACATTTATTTTTTCCGCAGCTTAATGAATCAGGCCCAGTATATTCTCTCCACGTGTGCTCCAGGTTCGCCAGTGTGTGTTTGTCATCGGGAACCTATAGGCTGTTAGCTCTACTGGGACAGGGACTGATTGTATTAATTAAACATACCTGTAAAGCACTGCGTAATATATTGACGTGTGTAAGTAAAAGTTAACAATTATAAATTGGACCGAATTTGGTGAATTGTTGAAGAATTTAATTTTGATGAATTTGCTCATCTTTAGGCCAAGAATCGTGAAAACACGGTTATCTAGACATAACTTGGGGTATAAATGGAACACAAAAAGGCTTGTATAATAAAATAAGCACTATAATATTAATAATAATAGTAGTCCATTTAATAAATCTGAATACAACCAACTCAGACATATTTGCCATTGTTTTCATTAGTGTAAGTATTTAAATGTCACCAATATATCTTGATTTGTCACATGCTGTACGTGTGGTATCATTAGCTGTATATAATGTACTTTTGCTCTGATCCAACCAAATTTTATTTATTTATTTATCCATTAAATTACAAATTTGAATGAGCTAGTTACGCTCTCTTCCTTTGTTCTTGTCTCATTATTATTATTATTATTATTATTATTATTATCATTTATGTGTTAGGCGCCACAAGATTTCAGCAGCGCCGTACACAGAGCAAACAGTAGACTATACAGGGTGAGACAGTACAGAACAATAAACAAAAATACCAATGATTCAGAAACTCCAGGCAGGCTAATGCAGTAGAGGCAGAGTAGAAGAACAGGTGTGGAGAAAGAGGGAAGAAGGCCCTGATCATACAAGCTTACATCCTAAGGGTGGGTAAAACAAAACAGGCACAGGGGGAGGAAGTTGAAGTATGGGGGAGAAGGACCGGGAGGAGAGAGGGTAGAACGTTAGGAGAACATGCAGGGTTAGGTGGAAGGTTGGTAGGCTTTGAGGAACAGGTGAGTTTTGAGTGGTCGTTTGAAGGAGCCCAGATTAGGAGAGAGACGGATGGAGCGAGGGAGGTCGTTCCAGTGAAGGGGGGCTGCACGGGAGAAGTCTTGGATTCTGGAGTGGGAAGTGGTGATTAGAGATGCGGCGGTCATTGGCTGAGCGCAGGGAGCGGGCAGGAGTGTGAATGGAGAGGAGGTTAGACATATAGGGGGCAGTAGACTGGGAGAGAGCCTTGTAAGTGGTGGTGAGGAGTTTGAAAAGGATTCTGTAGGGGAAGGGGAGCCAGTGTAAGGCGAGGTAGAGAGGGAAGGCAGAAGAGGACCGGCGTGAGAGGAAGATGAGTCTTGCAGCCGCATTGAGTATAGAGCGGAGGGGTGCGAGGTGGGAGTGGGGGAGGCCAGTAAGGAGGAGGTTGCAGTAATCGAGGTGGGAGATGATGAGTGCGTGTATGATAGTTTTGGTGGCATCCTGAGAGAGGAAGGGACGGATGCAGGCAATGTTGCGGAGTTGGAAGTGACAGGCTTGGGCGAGGGATTGAATGTGGGGGGCAAAAGAGAGAGAGAGGAGTCAAGAGTGACTCCAAGGCAGTAGAGTTGGGTGACAGAGGAGATGGTGGAGTTGTTAACAACGATAGAGAGGACCAACGTCTCATCCAACTTTGTCCACTTTCACATCCCTGTATCATCATCATCATCATTTATTTATTTATATAAATTCCTGCTCCACTGTACAGAGAACTCACTTACATCAGTCCCTGCCCCATTGGAGCTTACAGTCTAAATTCCCTAACATACACACACACACAGACATACAGACTAGGCACAATTTGATAGTAGTCAATTACCCTACTAGCATGTTTTTTTTATTGTGGAAGGAAACCCACGCAAACACGGGGACAACATACAAACTCCAACATGGTTGGGAATTAAACTCATGACTCATGAGGCAGAAGTGCTAACCCCTAAGCCACCGTGCTGCCCACATCATGCCACTTGCATGTTCTGACACTTTCCTGTTGTACGTTAATATTGCATTAATGCTCCTTGAATGTCCTTTACTTGTTTTGTATTTTGTCTGTTGGTCCTCTACGTATTTGTACGATGCTCTATTTTCCCACGGTATGGTGCTGCAGGATTTTGCAGTCCCATACTTTTCAGTTCTTAGAAAAGTAGATACATGACTTGTCCAAATTACTACTTAAATGGATAGATTGTAAACTCTTCAGGGCAGTGCCATAAACATACAGGGTCGCCATCAGGGGGGTACAGCCAGTACTGCTGTGAGGGGCCCGGGCAGAGTAGACCTCTCCATCAGTCCAGGCTCCCTGGACTGCACAAGTCTCCCAGTCTGACTGACCCCTTCTTCTCCACAATGCTGCAGCTCTGCCTCCCAGGCTCTGATAGGCTGGGAGCACTGCGCGGTGACATCATCACTGCGCGCCGTGCTCCCAGTGTATCACTGATCGGGATCTGCAGCATCGCGGAGGAGAAGGTTAGTTAATTAGGTATTCATTTTATAGGAGAGGAACAGATAGAAGAGGGGACATTAACTGTGCCTGGGGGGTAGAAGGGAACATTAAAGGGCTCACTGTGTATGTTCCCACAAACTTCACATCAACCTTAAACTTTAAACATTGCATGCAAATAAAGACGCGTAGACCTGGATAAGTTATTAAAAAATGGCAGGAATTTTATTGTAAGGATTCTATATTAACTAAAACCTATGGTGGCGGAGAAAGAGCACTGCGTAACAGCTCACGAGCTGATAGCACAAGATCACTTAGTGGACTGGCGCAAACCGCCGTGAGTCCTCAAATCACGGGGAACAAATCCCTACATACTTAGCGCTGAGTTGACGTCAGAGTGACTGCCCCTTACAACTCACATTGCCCTCCCTCACCGAGCCGAACAGGGACCCTCCTCACCGAAGGACCAAAAGGAGTTACTGATGCTTCAAAGGGGGCAGTGACCTACGACCAACTACCCGTGCGCCCATTAATCAGCCGCTGAACGCAGTGCCTTCCTACCCCACTTTAAAATACCCCACTAAAATTGAGGGATGGGAGGGTGGGATCTCGTGCTGCAAGTGAACACAAGCAGGAAGTGCAGCCTGCTATATTCTATCAAGGTCCCTCCCAGGTGAGCAACCATTGGCTGGAACCCACCCCATGATAAACTACACCAGGTAATTACTCAGCTTGTTACAAACCCTGTCGCCCTTTAAGTGCGTTCGTCCTAGAAGCCTCACTTGTCATAAAGGGCTCACTGTGTATGTTCCCACAAACTTCACATCAACCTTAAACTTTAAACATTGCATGCAAATAAAGACGCGTAGACCTGGATAAGTTATTAAAAAATGGCAGGAATTTTATTGTAAGGATTCTATATTAACTAAAACCTATGGTGGCGGAGAAAGAGCACTGCGTAACAGCTCACGAGCTGATAGCACAAGATCACTTAGTGGACTGGCGCAAACCGCCGTGAGTCCTCAAATCACGGGGAACAAATCCCTACATACTTAGCGCTGAGTTGACGTCAGAGTGACTGCCCCTTACAACTCACATTGCCCTCCCTCACCGAGCCGAACAGGGACCCTCCTCACCGAAGGACCAAAAGGAGTTACTGATGCTTCAAAGGGGGCAGTGACCTACGACCAACTACCCGTGCGCCCATTAATCAGCCGCTGAACGCAGTGCCTTCCTACCCCACTTTAAAATACCCCACTAAAATTGAGGGATGGGAGGGTGGGATCTCGTGCTGCAAGTGAACACAAGCAGGAAGTGCAGCCTGCTATATTCTATCAAGGTCCCTCCCAGGTGAGCAACCATTGGCTGGAACCCACCCCATGATAAACTACACCAGGTAATTACTCAGCTTGTTACAAACCCTGTCGCCCTTTAAGTGCGTTCGTCCTAGAAGCCTCACTTGTCATAAAGGGCTCACTGTGTATGTTCCCACAAACTTCACATCAACCTTAAACTTTAAACATTGCATGCAAATAAAGACGCGTAGACCTGGATAAGTTATTAAAAAATGGCAGGAATTTTATTGTAAGGATTCTATATTAACTAAAACCTATGGTGGCGGAGAAAGAGCACTGCGTAACAGCTCACGAGCTGATAGCACAAGATCACTTAGTGGACTGGCGCAAACCGCCGTGAGTCCTCAAATCACGGGGAACAAATCCCTACATACTTAGCGCTGAGTTGACGTCAGAGTGACTGCCCCTTACAACTCACACTGCCCTCCCTCACCGAGCCGAACAGGGACCCTCCTCACCGAAGGACCAAAAGGAGTTACTGATGCTTCAAAGGGGGCAGTGACCTACGACCAACTACCCGTGCGCCCATTAATCAGCCGCTGAACGCAGTGCCTTCCTACCCCGCTGCGCCCTACAGACGCCGCAGCCCGCCACCAACTAACCGAAACACGCCGCCACTCCCCCGCAGATCCTATCTATGAAGAGCTTCATACCCTCTTCGTTAAGGTGAACGCCGTCCCGTCTAAAAAGGTGTGGTGACTCCACCCCCAACCCCGGATGGTCAATGACTATACCTCCCAAGGACCGAACTACCTTCCGGATGGCGCTATTTAACTTCCTAACCATAACCGTCATTTTCTTCAAGGGAATGGGCGTTCTCCATGCTAATCGGGGAATTAAAGCCGACCAACCAATAATGATATCAGGCCACGCCTCGTGTATTCGTCGCAGATCCTCCCGAATTACAATGATGAGATCTAAGGACTTTCCTTTTCCCAAATCATTACCTCCTGCGTGTACTACCAGTACGTCTGGTGGGCCTTGCTGTCTAATGAGCCTTGTCAACCACGGAATAATATCCGACCAGCCTAAACCTCTTTTCCCCCACCATCTTATAACCGTACCGCCATGATTCGGAATAACCTTAGACCCAGGGTGGCCAGCGGCCCAAAATATAAATGAATGACCGATGATCCACACCACCTTAGCTGGAACACCATCACCTGAAATCAGAAAAACCGTGTTAACAACCATACCTTGGAGTTGGGAAGACAGCCAGGTTTGGTATAGGAAGGTATAATAAGAATAGTACGCGGAAAATTCGATCACATGGGGGGGGGGGGGGGGGAGGACACACATATGGGGGGCAGACCACCCAGGCGAAGGTAAACAACACCCGGAAAAACCCCGGCAGCACACCACTAATCAGGACTTACGCCCAGGGAAACCCGGGTGAAAATCCCTTCGCGCCCCCACTTTAAAGCGGCGAGCGGAAAAGCCCAGGGTAGCCCACCAAATGGAGGGAGAAGATGGGATGGGTAGGGGAAATGGGATGGGACGGTTGGAGACTCAGGAGAGAAGTAGAGGTAGAAAAGAAAAAACTGTAAAAAACCAAAATTGATTAAACATTACAACATCAGTCAACAACCTTGTCAATTCTAACATATGACTTAAAAGCCGCAGATTTCCATCGCCCCAGTGCTTTTATAGCTTCGCTAGAAGAACCTGCCAAGGCAGCGGATGTAGCTGCACCGATCCTAAATGAGTGTGTCCCGTATAATGTACTGTTTAGATTAATAGACTGCAAGGTACGTTTTAAAATGGTCGCGAATTGATATTTTGTCAACGGTATACCATTAGCGTGACACAGAAACAAGTTAGCATGAGGTCTTTTACTCATAAACAATGATGCTAACCTGACCGGGCAAATAAGACATGGCTGCTGAGAGGTTAACTGGACCCATGATCCCCTGCCACTTTGGTCAGTCTTTGATTTAACTATTTTGCAGGCTAAGATCCCTTCGCCCAGACTGACATGCTCAACTCTCAAACCTGACTCCTGATGTCCCCTGGACCTGGCTACCAACTCTGAGATGCGAAAGGCTCCAAAATAAGCCATGGAAAAGGCCAAACTAAATAAAAGTTTCTCGTAACTATCTAAGGTAACCGACCCCACATTCCCTATCAGATCTTCCAAAATGTTAGAGGTAATCGGTAAACGGGTATCGGCATGAGAGGGACGGACTCTCCCCCATCCCTTCAGAGCCTTATTAATCAAAAATCCTTTTGTGACGTCAGGGTAACCGTGCAGCTTGGCCATAAATGATATCCCGGCCAGGGTGGATGCCATAGTAGTCCTTGAATCTCCCTCCGAGTACCTATCCCACATAAAGGCTAGCATGGCATCTTGCTGACCTGCCTCTGATTGGTCCTTTTGTCTTCTGAAAAGCAACCACCGTCTCCACGCCGACTGATAAGTTTTCAGGGTGGAGGGAGCTATTGCTTGTTCCGCGAGCCCTCTTATGCCGGCTTGATGATCTGCCAAACACAAGGAGGACACGGGGTACCAACATCGTCCGCTTGAGGAGCCAGGTTGCGAAACCTGCTCCAATGGAAACGAGATAACGCGTCAGCTAGGCAATTCTGTACCCCCGGGACATGTTCAGCCCTAAACGAGATGTCATACTGTAGACAGCGCAGAACTAGGTGACGCAGCAGCGAAATTGCATGTTGGGCCGAAGCGCTCTGCTTATTGATGGACTGGACCACCCCCATATTGTCACACCAAAAGACTATGTGCTTACCCCGCAAAGCGGGAGCCCACAGTTCGATTGCTACCACAATCGGGAACAGTTCGAGAACCAACAAGTTCTTAGTGATACCGTCCCTATGCCACTCCTCGGGCCATTCCTCCGCACACCAATGACCATCGAGATAAGCCCCAAAGCCGGAAGCCCCTGCAGCGTCCGTGAACAAATTGATTTCAGAGTTCGTTACCGGAGGTGACGGCCAGATACGCTTGCCATTGAAACCCCTAAGGAAAATGAGCCATATCTGCAGATCCTCCCTAACCACTTTGGATAGACTTATGATTGCGTGTGGCCTACTCCTACCTGCTGTGGCTCTTTGCAGCTTCCTACAGAAAACCCTCCCCATGGGGATCACCCGGCAAGCAAAGTTGAACCGCCCCAACAAGGACTGTATCTGCCTCAGGGGACTAGCGTTTGCCTCCAACACTTCCGCAATGGCCTCGTACATCTTAGTAACCTTATCCTCTGGGAGCCTACAGAACCCTGCCTTCGTGTCGATCTCGATCCCGAGGAATGATAGGCACGTAGTAGGGCCCTCTGTCTTGTCTGCTGCGATGGGAACGCCTAGCACCCTAAACAACGCCTCCGTGGAAAAAAGGGTATCACGACAACTCGTGGAGTCAGGAGGCCCAATCACCAAGAAGTCATCCAAATAGTGCGCAATCCACCGACACCCCGTCCCCGCCTGAATGCACCAGTGCAAGAAACTGCTGAATTTCTCGAATAGTGCACATGAAATCGAACAACCCATGGGAAGACAGCGATCGATATAGTATCCACCACGATGCCGAAAACCCATGAATTGATACGACTCGGGGTGAAGGGGTAACAATCTAAAGGCCGATTCGATATCCACTTTGGCCAGCAATGAGCCCCTGCCGCATTCCTGCACCAGGGCTAGAGCCGATTCAAATGACTGGTAACTGACTGAACTGAGATTAACGTCAATTGCATCGTTAACCGACTGACCAGCGGGATAAGACAGGTGCTGGATCAGTCTGAACTTTCCCTCTGTTTTCTTGGGAACTACGCCTACCGGGGACAAAATGAGGTTGGGAATAGGAGGGAGTCGGAACGGGCCGATCATGCGCCCCAAACCAACCTCCTTGCCTATTTTCTCGTCTAGCACCTCCGGGAAAGCGAGCGCAGATTTTAGATTTACCGGAGCTGCTGTGGAAATGCTACCCTGAACCGGAAGTTTGAAGCCAAAATGGAAGCCGTCGTGGAGTAGGGCCGCGGTCTCCCTATCATCAAACCACGACAGCCACTTGTCCAGCTCGGTCAGATCAATTGGCGATGGCCCCTTGACTCGGCAGAGTCGAACCAGCGCCTCTTCCCCTTCCTCCACTTCCCCGAGCCTTGGCACAATCGGTGGCTGGATGATGGCCGCCGCAGGCTGTACAAGTGTGCCTGAATCTGCAGAGTGAACCTCTTTGACAGGCCCCTGCATTAAAATCATAACACCTTCCTTTCGGGGGGAGGGCGTTTTGCGCCCTCCCCGGCCCTTGAAACCGTCTACCTGCGCTACCCTCTGCAGTCTGATTGCTAGGCCTCATTAGCTCCAACCATGTGTCAATGTCCTTATATCCTAGCGGGAGCTTCTCTCGCCCGCTCATCCGCTTCCTGAAAAGCTCGTCATATGCTCTCCAGATTACCGGGCCGTCCTTTATGAACATCCCGCTAATCAGGTGCATATATCTCCACACCTCCGCTTGCTCGCTGGGCCTGGACTCTAGATATATTGTGGCAAAAATGGAAAATGCATTCGCCCATCTAGAGAAGGATCTGTACTTCTCCTCCCCCATGCCCGATTTTTCGCAGGCTGCTGCCAGCGCCTTCTTATCCTCCCCGGTTAACGAGTACATATCCACGTACTTGCCCCTTCTGATTCTATCCCGCACACTGGGCCTAATACCGTGAGTGATCTCAAGGGATTCTACCTGCCCCAACTCGCTACGGACCGCTGGTAGATCTGTGTCTCCTGACTGGGGTGCGTGCTTACTCCGCTTACCTAGCAATTCAGTCTCCAACAACTTAATTAGTTTCCTGGGTCTATCACCCGAGCCAGAGGACTCACTATCTGTGGAGAGGACGGGTGAATCCAACAAGTGTGACTTATGTATAGTAGCGGAACTGGACTCACCAGCAGGAGCAGGATTCCCATCACCGACAGACGTCTGCCCTAGCGACACAGCTGTGGCCTGTCCTCCTGACGTGTCCTGGATCTCTTCCTCCCTCCGTTCTGCCGTCGTCCGATCCTGAGCCTCAGCACACGGACGATCGCGACTGCCGACCCTCGTCTCCGGATGCATAACAGTAGGCTCTGAAACGGAAAGGGGGACAGTCATCTGATGTCTGGGTAAATAGTCCAAGCGCCGCCGCGCCGTGTTACTATCCCTATCTACGGTAGAGAGGTTAGGGGCTGACATACGGGCCGCACTGGGGGACGCTGAAAATGACTCCCGCCTCCGCTGTAAGCGGCTATCCCCAAGGAGGGGAGAAGGCCCTGAACCGAAGCTACCGCCGCTGGAATGGTGATAATCGACTACGACATTGTCGGACCTACCCCCCTGACCCCCGTAATAAGGCCCCCCCGCCCCGTACCCCGGGGAAGAGGCCCAATGAGACGTGTATAGGCGAGACGCCGGAGGGGACATACGCTGGCGTTGAAAATAGGGCCACACCGGCGCCTGGGTGTTGTCTCCAAAATCTCTTGTGTGTCTGGCGGGACGTGTGCCCCCCCCTAGTTGGTAACGGTGGTCCCCGTGGGGTGGGGTACGGGCCTGGGACATGTTCGGACCCTGCTGATCCCTACCTGGATTAGACCCCCATGCAGATGCCCCACTACTATGGGGGAGAAATGGGCTGGGAGGGAAGGACAATTGATGGGGGGCAGGAGGGTTGTGCTCCTGATACCTAGCCCTAATAGCTGGTTCAGGGGGGGTGATGGGGCATAGGGTGTCTAGGGCCTGGCCCCTGCTCCTGACAGGACTGGGGGCATATCCGCCTGCCGGGGGGGGGGGGGGTGCCTGTCTGCCACTGCTGGGGCTGACCGCTGCTGTCACTGAAGGGCCGCTGGCTGACCCTGCAGCCAGCCATGCCGGGGAGTCTGTGTGGCGGGACCCGGCCGGGCGCGATGGGGCGCGCGTTCTGCGCATGCGCGAACCGGCCGGGAGAAGAGAGGGGGTGGCGCGGCCGCGCCGTGCGGCTGTAGCAACGGGAGGATGACCTGCACGGGGGGCCAGAAGCGGGGCACCGCTAGAGGTGATGGCTGGAGGGAAGGAGGCTGATGGAAGAGAGGAGGAAGAGGGGGCAAGATGGCGGCGGGAGCGAGGGGGGGATGGGGACCTGAGGCGCGCTGGGCGTGGGGCATTTCTCCTGGGACGGGGCATGTTGGCGGAACAGAGGAGGACAGCGGGGTGAGCTGGAAAAGCGGGGAGGGGAGGGAGAGGAATAAGAGGAGAAAAAAGAAAGATTTGGGAGAAAGGAAAAGGCAGAAAAAGAGGGTGGAAACAAGGAGAGGGAAGAGCAATAAATAGAGGAGAGAGAAATATAAAGTGAAAGAAGAGGGCAGATAGGAATAAAGTTTAAAAGACAATGAATAAATCCACAAGTGGTACTTATCCGTTTCTCTTGCTGCTGGGTCTCCTACAGGAATCTCGTGCTGCAAGTGAACACAAGCAGGAAGTGCAGCCTGCTATATTCTATCAAGGTCCCTCCCAGGTGAGCAACCATTGGCTGGAACCCACCCCATGATAAACTACACCAGGTAATTACTCAGCTTGTTACAAACCCTGTCGCCCTTTAAGTGCGTTCGTCATAGAAGCCTCACTTGTCATAGCTGTGGGGGGAACATTAACTGTGTGATTGGGGGGGAGAGAGGGAAACTGTGGAGGGACATGTTCACTGTGAATGCGGGAAGGAGAGGGAAATATTTAATTTGGGGGGAAGGGAACATTTACTTTGATGAGGGAGTGGGGGGAATGTCCTGTGATGAGGGATATGGCGAAGAGGGAGGGGGGCACATGTATGGGGAGGGGGGGCTGCCAGATTAATTAGTACTGGGCCCCATAGTTTCTGATTGCAGTCCTGTAAACATAACATAGATATTCAAAATATTTATAATGTCATCTGTGATGATCAGGAGGATCATTCTGAAGGCATGCAGACATCCAAACAGGAACAATATTAGAAGAAAGGGCTTTGCACTTGGGAAAGAAATCTCACAAGTGATATTGATTGCTAATGGACCTTTTTCTTTGTTCCAATCTTATTTACCATTTGGAGATAAAAGCTGACTCTAAGCACTTTGCACGATTCAGGCCCCCTTTATCAGAAATCTAAAGACCACTCAATTTAAGAAGAGTAGCAAACTGCTCCCCCGGGAAGGATAGAGTAATATTTTACTTAACCCACTTAAGGGAGAGAGAAGAGGCACAGAAACAGATACCAATGAGAGAGCACATGCAAATGCTTTTGGGTAGGAGAAAAAAACGCAGTATACTCTTTCCAATGTGTCATATAATATTAACAGGCGTTATATTATTTATACATTATTTTATTTTTAAATTGAATTGAAGACCTTCACAAGAATGCTCCTATGTATATTTACTTTATATATATTACGTTGTGTTGTTTTATCTATTGTTAGTCTTTAGTTTCTGGTACGTTGTAGGAAGATAGTACATTTTACCAATGGGATTAGTAGATACTGCCACTTATGCAATTGGCCCAACATCACAAAATCTATCGCCCCAAAGACTACTTTGAAGGCCAATATTATTAGAACAGACAGCGTGTAGGGAGGAGGCTAGCTGCGGTGCTCTGCTCAGAAAATATTCTTTATTTATGAGGCGCCACAAAGGGTTCACAGCGCCGTACATAGTGCATGGGACAACAGTAAAGGGTAACAGTGCAGGGTAACTGCACATGGCAACAGGGGCTGGCTGGGCTGGGGGGGCAGGGAGGCATCTGCCCCCCCCCCTCCCCCCCCCGGGCCAGTGCCACAGTGGGCTACCTTGGGCTGGGTCACTGGGCCACCTGCATTTCTATTTCCTTTAAAATGTTCCTAAAAGGCTGCAGAGTTGAGTCTTGCCCCCCGGCCTAAAATTTGCCAGCCCCCCCTGCATTGCATACAGGCAGTACAAAGACAAGGTACAATAAGTACAGAAAGTACAAATATTCTGCTGAAGCACAAACATTTACACTCAGCAGAGAGCTGGTGCATTGGCACAGAGATGACAGTGACTTACCAGTGCACAGATAGAGTGGGGATAGAGGGAGGAGAGAATAGAAAGCTGAACCTGAGCCCACTAGTGTGGGTGCTATTAACAGGGTACAAGGGAAGTGGAGAGACAGTGGCAGGAGTCGAGTGGCAAAGAGGAGAAAATAGGGGGGAGCCGGGGGTAAAAGAAAACGGGAGGAGGAGGACAAGCGGACAGAGGGCCCTGCTATGGGAGCTTACAATCTAAAGGCGAGGGGGAGACTGACAGGAGACATAGAGAGGGAAGATAGGGTGACGGGACAAGAACACAGAGGGGAGAGATGAATATAAGTAAGAAGGAGCGAAGAAAGGGTGATAGGGAGGAAAGGTAGGATATGTAAGGAGGGAAGGTAAAGAGGCTTAAGGGAGGGCAAAAAATAGCGTTCAGGGTGAACCAAGGACATAGGAATGCAATAGAATCCTGACATTACTGTAAAGCAGTTCTGTAGCGAGTAGTCAGCTACGATAGTTTGCTGATCAATTGCTTTTAATTTCAATCTTAAATACACTTTACACGGACTAGTGGTTACTGGTTGTTGGTAATGCACTGTATATATCTAATAGTACTAGACAGTATATGCAGACTGAGTTAGATAGATATCATTCTGAACTAACTAGTAGATTTATTTCTTTGACAAAAACAGTGTTTTTGCTGTCAGACTATTAGCAGCAGAATTAAAAAAAACAAACAGATTTCTTTCATTTAAAATTGATTTTTTTTTTCTAGTGAAAGTAATCTTGTGTGGGGCAGTGACAAGTGAAATAATTTTGAAAAAAACTGGGTGTTTGCGTGAGAGCTTCAGCAGCAGTAGCTGCACCCCCCCCCCAAAAAAGCTATATATTATTATATTCTAATCTTTTCTTTTATTCAATACTTGTCTATTTTGGAAGGGTAATTTAGTGAAATATATACGAGTGACGAGTCCCCTTGTTTGATTCACAAGGGCAACACGGTGGCTCAGTGGTTAGCACTTCTGCCTCACAGCACTGGGTTCATGAGTTCAATTCCGAACCATGGCCTTGTGTGTGTGGAGTTTGTATGTTCTCCCCGTGTGTGCGTGGGTTTCCTCCGGGTGCCCCGGTTTCCTCCCACACATGTTAAGGATTTTAGACTGTAAGCTCCAATGAGGCAGGGACTGATGTGAGTGAGTTCTCTGTACAGCGCTGCAGAATAAGTGGCGCTATATAAATAGATGATGATGATAGGCAACATTATGGCACAAGTTTGTATTCAGTCAGATCTACCTTACTCAAACCATAAAAAGCACTTTATAGTAAAGGAGGTGTTTGAACGCTTGGTTCCTGGTAAATACTTTACCCAACTATAGTTGCATATAAAAGTCTGCGGAGGGTATTCATTTTGACAGCATTGATAATATGGACTATCCAGGAGATATAGTGATATTTTCACATAGTAAGGTCCAATATAATTTGGGAGAGAATGCAGGGAACGTTAGCTTGGAAGAGCCTTTCAGCCTGATCTACCTTACTCATACCACAAAAAGCACTTTAGTAAAACTAGTAATACAATGTGTTTGAAAGCTCTCCTCTTGGCTCCCTGTGATTACTCTGCCTAACAATAAGTGCATAATACAGAAATAGATGAAGGTGCGGGCCACCTTAGTCTATTTAGTTTTATCAATATCTGTATTAAGTTTATTAATTAAATGTATTCATTCTACCACTGTCCATCCAGTGAACACTGCCTGTTTCTGTAGCATAAGTATCTATGATGGATGCTCTGTTACGTTCTTTCATGATTATGAAGGAGATCATAGAGAAGAGAGGTATTATAAAAGTAATCCCCTTTAAATGAGGTACTTATGATCTCTAAAGTGCATTTTTGCAAGGCTGCCAGATCATCTATTGTGTCCCCTAGTCTAGGGATTGTATTTTTTATTAAACTGTCATGTATTTGTGCCACTGTTCTATCACTAATTTTAGACAACCAGATTGCTGCAGACTTTGGCCAAAATTGGTGCAAACTGGGACCGATGTGAAGGGATCATTAGAAAATACACTGTAAATGACTGGAAATTAATGTTAATGCTAGAAATAGTTATATAGAAGGAAAACGAGCACAAAATGATATTATGTTACCTATTTTTCACAATTTTCAACTAAATCCAGATCCACAACCAAAACCTTTCGCTTTTGTTCGACAAAACCGGTAGCAAAGCCGAAACATGAAGTTGGGATAGAAACGACACACGAGGGTCAGAGCACATCTCTAATATATATACAGTACAGTGTGTGTGGATATGCTGTCATCTCACACATATGCTTTCAGTCTGTTTGCTGCAGTGGCGGATCCAGGGGGGGGGGGGGCGATCGGGGCGATCGCTCCCCCTAGCAGGAGCTTGCTGCTGACGGCTGCACACTGTGCAGGTCCGTTCAGCATTGACAGTGTGCTGCCCGACTGCTCTGATTGTGTTTTAAACACAATCAGAGCAGCGGGGCAGCACACTGTCACTGCCGAGCGGACCTGCACATACTGTGCAGCCGCCGGCAGCCTTAGAAATTAGAAAGGGGTCGGGGCCTAAATCGCCCCCCCTAAAATCGCCCCGGGTAGAGCAGTTGCCTAGATCCGCCCCTGCTTTGCTGTCTCAGACAAATAATGACGTCATCTGCATTGGTGAAAACGTTGCTCTTTGATGTAATTGTAATATCAGGTCATTGGCAGTTTTTACAAATATATGCTAGTCTTTAAATTGTAAACTACAATAATCATAGTCTTAAAAAAAACATTTGGTTCATTCAATCAAAGAAAAATCCATTAATTAAAATGAATTAAATGAACAGATTAGATTCCAACTGCGCAAGGTCCGTATGACAAGATCCACCTGTCCTGAAGCTGATTAATGTATTGATAATTCTATGCTCGTTGTGTACACAAGAAACATGCATAATGTATGAGAAAAGTGTTTGTAAATTACATATGTCCGGTAGTACCATGTCCCAGACAGTGTGTAAATCATTTAATAATAACTCTGCCATAGATTTAGGCATTTGCAAAGGTACTCGATAATGTGTGACCTCTTTACCCTCCTAAGTGGCTTTTATAAACTCTGTAGAAGTAAAAAAAAAAATTGAATAAACTGATTTTTTTTTATTGTGTTGTATATTGTATTTTTTCTGTTCCATTTTACGCTGTAGTTACATTTGTAGAATCATTGAAGAAAAGGATGAATGTAAGAATAACTCATTTTAGACTGAAAATCAGTGAGCGGTTGCCCAGTGCATGCTCCCATATTTCCACAAAAGGGCTTAGTATATCCAATGTCACTGAGGGGTGCCCAGATAAGGAAAATTAAAGGCAGTAAAATGTAGGGAAGTAGTTAAAAATTTAAATCTCTAAAAGTGTTTTATGCTTTGTTACATTTAATACAGTATTAGTCTTTAATAGTGTACCCTACATAAATGTCTATTAGTTTGCACAAGGGAAGGGAGGGTTGACATATCAAATGCTGCCTGATGTCCATCCCCATACAAAGTTTGGTAATTGTATTCCTGACCGGACTGTGTGTTGTAGAGCTGAACGTTCACTGGTAAGGAGAATATCAAAAGCATTAAATAAGGGATTAGTATCGGACACTAAAATGGGCAGCACGGTGGCTCAGTGGTTAGCACGTCTGCCTCACAGCGCTGGGGTCATGAGTTTAATTCCCGACCATGGCCTTATCTGTGAGGAGTTTGTATGTTCTCCCCGTGTTTGCGTGGGTTTCCTCCAGGTGCTCTGGTTTCCTCCCACACTCCAAAAACATACTGGTAGGTTAATTGGTTGCTATCAAAATTGACTCTACTCTGTCTGTCTGTCTGTGTATATTAGGGAATTTAGACTGTAAGCCCCAATGGGGCAGGGACTGATGTGAGTGAGATCTCTGTACAGCGCTGCGGAATTAGTGGCGCTATATAAATAAATGGTGATGGTGATGAAAATGAAGTTGATGATGGTGATTGTCAGATGGCCTGTCTGTCACACTGTCCCACGAGTGGACACGTCGGGAGGTATCTTCCGTTCACAGCTGTTCTGCACACTAGCATTTGTGCAAAATAAATCACAAAACACATATTAGTGGCCTTCAATGACTATGTGCCAGCAAATTGTATCTATCACTTTGGGCTGGGTCTGCACACACAGGGTCTGAGTCATTAAGGAGAGCAAAGCATAAAAAAGGAGTAACATTTGCACCTGGGCAAAACCATGTTGCATTGGAGGGGAGGTAAATTTAAAATGTGGGGACACATTTATAGTTGGTATAAGGCATGTCCTAGATCAACTTTAAATTTCAGTGTAGTAATAAAGCTATTAAGTATTTGTGAGCTAGATGAAAAAACAGCCAGTATTTAGCTTATGTGCAAAATATTAAACTAATTTGCACCCCTTGCATTGTAACATGGTTTGTCCCAGAGAACATTTACTCATTTTTTGCCTTAAATCATTTAGACTCTCAAAACGAACGTAAATTGCTTTATTTTTTTAAATGCACAAAAATTGGGCATACGCAGGTTCATACTCAAAAAAGGAGCAGATCTGAACAAACGTCTCTTGTTGAACACGGGTCTGCTCTGACAGACAAGACACTGCAGGATATGTCCAATGCATATGTAGTATCTAAAGTCCCAAAAGGACGCACAGAGAAAGAAAAAAATAAATTAATGACACCTGTTAATAATGTAGGCATTAAGGACAAAACATTAAAAAAAGTGTTTTTTTAAATTTAAAAAAAAAAGAATCCCCCGTAAAATACATTTATTAGGATGTTCTTAACGCCTACTGTACATAAAATAATTTTTTACCTTTGTTTGTGATTGCAAACACATGTTGTAGCATGCATACGCGGCCGTCATCACTATCACTCGGCACTTACACCCGACCTGTAGATGGTGCAAGTGGTACGACTGCAAAAAATAAATTGCCCAAAGCTTGAATCGGACTTTGCTGCTTGCGCTCGAGCTTGGCTGTCGGAAATTAAAATTAAAATTACGCTAGAAAATTAAATGTCCGTTGCTGTGTTCTCTTGCTTATGGTCCAGTTCTGGGCATGCGCAGGGCGATGTTACGCACAATACGGCACCTATCAGCATTTACGCTCCTTAATAAATCAGACCCACAATGACTGGGGCTGAAACCGTTGTCTCAGTCTGCAGCACATTGTCAATCAATTGTAAAAAGACTCATCTGAGGTCATTTATGATTGGCTGTCGGTAATAACTTGCATATCTTACTGAAGCTAATGCATTCACTCAGCATAGCTATATCTAAGACCGCTTGTGTGTTCCCACAGCCCACCCACCACAATATAATGTGACCATAGTACTTATGTTTAACTGGTTCTTTCACCAACATTGTTATTATACAACTTAATATATGTCATGTTTTCCTCTGAACCACACACGTTATGCGTAAACCCTCCTCTAGGAACCCGGTACATCAGCGGCCGTTCGACCTCCTCTAATCCCCACATCACTTGCAGGTGAAGCTTTAATTGCTCTGATGTATAATTCATCTGAATTTCAAATACACTACACCACTAGGTCATACTGGTGTAGCTCTGTTTCAACCACTAAATAACAGCACATATAAGTTTTACAATGTCAGTCACTGTTAGGACACTGCAGCTGGCTCCTGTTCTTCAGGATTATTCCAAGCAAGAGCCCACTGCCTCGGATGACGTTACAATCACCAGCCCTCGTGGGGGGGGGTCCGGTGGCTCCTGAGATCGCTTTGAAGTAAAATGTTACATATGCTTGTCCCACTACAATGAGGCCTCTCTCCATCATCTGACGTCAAAATAGACCACTCCCCAGTGCGTAGCTCCCAACATTTAGAATCCCGAAAGTGGGGCAAAATAAGCCAAGCCCACATTTAGCACCAACTCCGCCTATGGCGTATTTGGGCACAACTCCACCCACTTTTACATTAAGCCAAATCCATTTTAAGGCCCGCAAACTCGGATGTTGGGAGGTATACCAGCGCCTCCAATCACAGAAGGGTATGTCATACTTGCCAACTGTCGAAGTCAGCAAATTGGATAAAGTCATTTCAATTAAAGTCTAGCAAACCTGGTTGTCTTTGTCTGAAAAGATGCGTACGGTACGCTATGACGTACAAGGGCACGCTACGGCGTGAAAGGGCGTACGCATCCACTACACGTGGCAGCAACAGTAATCGGTCTTTTACCATACATTCGCACAAACACGCATACTTATAAAATAGTACACATTAATGGTAATTGCAACACATAGTCAGTTATGTCGAAATATAGTAGTATTTATATGTTATATCAGAGTTACATGCATATTAGTGAAATACACGGAACGGGTTAAAGGAATAACATCATGAGTGGTATCATAATGAACCTTATTACATATCCTACTGTTTGGTTCACTCTGCGAGGGAATCGCAGAGTGCATACGCAAGTTATGAATGATAGGGAATTATGAACTACTTAAGACTAAGGAATCCGGGCGGGAAGAGCAGAGCATACCCCCTGCAGAGATGACCCCCTCCTTTGGATTCCTTAGGATGAACCAGCCAATGATTGACGACCCCTTGGACATTCCTGAGACCCGGACCAATAGATGCAAGCTATACCATCTTCATTGTATTACTGTATTTGATTGTGTATATAAGCAGCAGCTTGTGATCCAGAGTGCAGACTTCTTGTCCCCAGACTTCAGGATTGAATGACTGCACTGGATCCAGAGCGCCTGCGATAAGTAACGGCTGTATTTACTATTACTTCGCTTGACCATATTTTTCCACTTATTGCGAATAAATCTTTGTGCTTTGGAAACACAAATCGAGGTTCGACAATCGTTATTGGTTAGCGACGGTACGCACATTAACACAACTCTCCGGGAATGTCCGGGAGACTCCGGAAATTTAGGTCGGACTCCTAGGAGAGCAGGCAATTCTCCCGATTCCCGGCCGGCTCTGCAAAATCAACGGAGGGTGCTGAGCTTAGTGGTGCTGAGTTCACGTCATTGTGGCCCCGCCCCCTATTTTTATTGGCTGAAGAAAGTGATGACTGCTTTGGGGGGCGGGGCTAACTATGCAATTCTTCGAGCCTCGCCCCCACACACCCACCTGCCTCCCGAACCTCCCGGGACACAATTTGCCAATCTAAATCTACTAGCACCACTGCGCTGCACTAACCCCGCCCACCTATTGTGCGACAGTTTCATGCCCTGTGCTATTGCAGTATACCATATTTCACCTCATAATCGTCGCCACCGCATATTCGGCGCACCCTGTTTTTTCAGTACAAAAATTGTATTTTGGTCTTTCATCGCATAATCGTCACATGGTATAATTCTGTTCATCACTCCACTTACAAGGTAAACAAAACAGGAATGTATTCACCAGTGGCATATGGGTGAGTAGGTCACGTTATATGGTAACACTGGCATCTTCCCGTGCTAGGTATACTGTACAGTTCGTCTGCCAGTACATTAACTTTCTGATTATGGGTAAATATATAAACTATTCTGCAGACTACAAGCTGGAAGTGATTGTGTTCGCTGAACAACATGGAAACAGAGCTGCGGAAAGACAGTTTCAGTGAATGAAAAGCTGGTGCGAGACCGGCGGAAACTAAAAGACAAGATCAAAAAACACAAACCTTTCTAGACGCGGGTTTACAGGTCCTTAAACAGGCAAGTTTCCACAAATCGATGAAGAAGTGTTTGTGTAGGTCAATGTGTAACAATGGCTGCAGTGTATTTTATGAGATGTTGCAAATGAAGGCAGGGGAGATGGACGACGCACAAACACAACATACTTACAACTCCGTTTAAGGCGAGTCGTGGCTGAGTTATGAGATTCAAGCGACGACGCACTTTGTCTGTGCGAAGGAGAACCACAATATGCTAAAAGTTGCCACCTGATTACACTGACAAGGTTGAAAGCTTTCACCGACTTGTCTTACGCATGCGCCAGGAAACTTCAAACTCATTCTCTCAAATCGTTAATGCTGATCAGACTCCAGTGTTTTTCGATATGCCTTGCAACAGCAGTATTGTGTTAAAAGGATCATCGACTGTATCTATGAAAACCAGTGGTAACTAAAGTTTGCCGCTTCAGTGTTTTTAGACCTTTTTGTCAGATGTCGCTATGCTATACTGAAATAAAATAACAAGCATTTCATAAGTGTCAAAGGCTTTTATTGATAATTACATAAGGTTATGCAAAGAGTCAATATTTGCAGTGTTGACCCTTCTTTTTGAAGACCTCGGCTATTCGCCCTGGTATGCTGTCAATCAACTTCTGGGACACATACTGACTGATAACCATCCATACTTGTCTAATCAATGCTTGGAGTTTGTCAGAATTTGTGGGTTTGTGTTTGTCCTCCCGCCTCTTAAGGATTGACCACAAGTTCTCAACTGGATTAAGGTCTGGGGAGTTTCCTGGCCATGGACGCACAATTTCAATGTTTTGATCCCCGAGCCACTTAGTTATCACTTTTGCCTTATGGCAAGGTGCTCCATCATGCTGGAAAGAGCATTGTTCATCACTAAACTGTTCTTGGATGGTTGGGAGAAGTTGTTCTTGGAGGATGTTTTGCTACCATTTTTTATTCATTGCTGTGTTCTTAGGCAAAAGTGTGAGTGAGCTCACTCCCTTGACTGAGAAGCAACCCCACACATGAATGGTCTCAGGATGCTTTACTGTTGGCATGACACAGGACTGATGGTAGCGATCACCTTTCCTTCTCTGGACAAGCGTTTTTGCAGATGTCCCAAACAATCTGAAAGGGGATTCATCAGAGAAAATTACTTTTCCTCAGTCCTCAGCAGTCCAATCCCTGTACCTTTTGCAGGATATCAGTCTGTCCCTGATGTTTTTTCTGGAGAGAAGTGGCTTCTACACTGGCCTTCTTGACACCAGGCCATCCTGCAAAAGTCTTCGCCTCACTGTGCGTGCAGATGCACTCACAACTGCCTGCTGCCATTCCTGAGCAAGCTTTGCAGTTGTGGTGCCCCGATCCCACAGCTGAATCAACTTTAGGAGATGGTCCTGGCGCTTGCTGGACGTTCTTGGGCACCCTGAAGCTTTCTTTATAACTATTGAACCTCTCTCCTTGAAGTTCTTGATGATCCGATAAATGGTTGATTTAGGTGCAATCTTACTAGCAGCAATATCCTTGCCTGTGAAGCCCTTTATGTGCAAAGCAATAATGACTGCACATGTTTTGTTGCAGATAACCATGGTTAACAGAGGAAGAACAATGATTTCAAGCACCACCCTCCTTTTAAAGCTTCCAGTGTGTTATTCTAACTCAATCAGCATGGCAGAGTGATCTCCAGCCTTGTCCTCATCAACACTCTCACCTGTGCTAACAAGAGAATCACTCACCTGATGTCAGCTGGTCCTTTTGTGGCAGTGCTAAAATGCAGTGGAAATGTTGTTTTGGGGATAAAGTTCATTGTCATGGCAAAGAGGAACTTTGAAATTAATTGCAATTCATCTGATCACTCTTCATGACATTCTGAAGTATATGCAAATTGCGGACAGTGTGCATCGTGTACATTCTACGGTTAGTAAGTGACCACAATTCTAACATCGGACTGTTTCAGTTTGAGTTTAGTAGGTTATCGGAAGTGTAGTGTAGATTAGGGCTTACTGGTATGGCTGGAGAAGGCTCCAAGAATTTGCAGCGTCACTTCTCTGGAATGGAAATCCACATCTAAGGGCGTACAGTAAGTGCTTGAAACATTCATTTGGAAAATAAATCATTCTAGCAAAATCTCTCATCTTTAATACACAATAGTGGGAATAAAATCCTTGCCAAGCTAAAAATACTCAAAATACCAAATTCCTCCAAAACAGCAATAACATTGCTTAAAGCAGCAATCCAACATATCAAGTACCTATGAAGCACGCATCTTATAGTCATTTTATTAGTTGCCCTCCTTTCAAAATTTCGGGATGGGAGACAAGTATGGCTGCCAGTCACAAGAAAATTAATATGTTAAATAATTTATTGGTGAGACTTGCTTTCCATGGATTCAGTTCCTTCTATTTTCATACTTCTCAGTGTTGTGTATTGCGCAGGAAGCCTCTGTAGTCATGTGGTGGCGGAAGGTGGGGGGGACTACAGTGCACAAGCACACTGAACTTGGAGGGACTTTCCAAAGCCTCTCTGATTACTAAATCATGTGCCATGTGACTGTGGTTGCCATGGTAGTCATACAATCATCAACAGCAACCGGAAGCAACTAATCAAGGAAATATTTTTATTACCATTTATTCTTATAACCTGCAACAGTGATTTATGTTAAAACCACACCTCAATGTTCATGGTATTGCTGCTTTAATTGCAGAGAAACATTTCTGTGTTCTAAAAATCTCAACGGCGGTTCTTATGGCATCAAAAGTTCTTTGTTGTACAAAAAGATGATCTTGTTTTCCTACACATTAACCAGTACAACAAATATTTTTATTGATACAATAAATTAAGCTTACAAAATAATGAATCAATCTCATTCCACCAGTACATTCACAATAACCACATGACACATCTCACTACACAAAAAATTTCCCCTATATAAAATTCAGATCATCAAACATATTTATTTCTGTAGTAAAAAAACACATCTACAGAATAAGGAGAGGGAAAATCAATTGGATAACTTATAAAGCAAAATGATTAAGCATCTATTTCACCAAACAAATGGGCAGCACGGTGGCTCAGTGGTTAGCACGTCTAACTCTCAGCACTGGGGTCATGAGTTCAATTCCTGACCATGGCCTTATCTGTGTGGAGTTTGCATGTTCTCCCCGTGCTTGCGTGGGTTTCCACCCACATTCCAAAAATATGCCGGTAGGTTAATTGGCTGCTATCAAATTGACCTGTGTGTTTGTGTTAAGGAATTTAGACTGTAAGCTCCATTGGGGCAGGGAGGGATGTGAATGAGTTCTCTGTACAGCGCTGCGGAATTAGTGGCGTTATATAAATAAATGATGAAAGACTATGTGAGCAAAAATGTTCAATATCAACATCCTCAACATTTATTTATATAGCGCCAACAAATTCCGTAGCGCTTTACAATAGCAATATGAGAGTACTCGCACATTTTCGACATATCTAACTAAAACTCTAACACCAGTTATTCCACAAATATATTTCACAAATGTCCTTAAAAATCTTTAGAAAGTCTCCAAAAAGTTAATGCCATAAAAAGTGCTAATAACTGAGGCTATTTCAGCTTATTATTCTGGCTTCACACTTGTTTGGTACATCTTAAACTTCTGTATCAGTGCATTTGGAAACTGTGGTGTCCCGACCTTTAAATGTTTGCAAACTATTTAGCTAATGGCAAACCACAGTTCTCACCACATATGCTTTCTGTGCCATCTATTTGTATTATAGAAACACTAAGAGATCCGATAGGAAACTAATTCTGCTATCTAAAATGAAAATAAATAAGTAATGTGCAATATTTTAAACCAACTGACAAACATACTGCAAGAAGGAAAATAAAAGTTCTAAATCCCTATAACAAGTACGGTGTTTCTTAGGTATCTGGCCTAAAATTACACGTGACCATAAACTAGAGGTGTTCACTGACCCCCGTGTTCTGGTTTTGGTTTTGGTTTTGCATCTGGATTAACTTCGTGTTTTGGGTTATGTTTTGGATCCCGATTTGTTTCTCGAAAAGCCCTATTTTTCTTTTTTAGATAAAATCACATATTTTTGCTTTTTTTCCCCCCTACATTATAATTAACCTTAATAACACTAATTTCAAGTCATGTGCAGTCAATTTTGACCACCTCACAGGTCACAATATTATTTTCAGGGGCAAACGCAGGATTTTTAGAGGGGGGTTTCAACACCAAGCCGCCAGTGGGCGTGACCAGCATGCATGGGGGCGTGGCTATAATCTTAGACAGTGCTTGGCTGCTCTCCAACTCTTCCTATCCCCATAATATACATGGGCAATGCTGCGTGCACTACTGTTAGGTGCACACAGCTCTCCCTTTTCAAGCAGAGCCCAGTGAAGCGGGGGCAGGATCCAGCCACCTCAATTATACAGTGCCCCAGGTTTGGAGGGGGGTTTCCAGGCACTAGGAAACCCCTCCTCGGTTTGCCTATGATTTTCATACACTTTCAAACAAAGACTGCAGATTTAGAAGACCAAGCCTGACAGACCTATTATTTGTATTTCAGCAATGACAATTAGCAGTGGAGCAATGGATCTCTCCTGAATGTCACTGTAGACTTTTAAGAACACTGCTACCCCTCCTCTTTCTTGTCTACCTATGACGCTGCCCAACTGCACTAGAGACTGCCAGGAACTGTGCTGCTCC